>NC_057805.1:351069390-351267942 GCF_018294505.1 Triticum aestivum | reverse complement strand
CGACCGTAGGAGGTCCATTTCCTCCGTTTTGCGGTAGGCCACACCCCTCCCGATCAACAGGACCGCCGTTTCGACCGTAGGAGGTCCGTTTCCTCCGTTTTGCGGTACGCCACACTCCTCCCGATCAACAGGACCCCCGTTTCGATCGTAGGAGGTCCGTTTCCTCCGTTTTGCGGTACGCCACACCCCTCCCCATGAACACGACGCATTCCATTGCCTCGCCATGAACACGACGCATTCCGTTGCCTCCCCATGAACACGACGACGACGTTGTTTCTCCGCTTCGACCCAGCCATGTACACGAGCCCTCGCCGTACGTATGCGCGAGTAGGCGTTCGAGACCCTGCCCGTATGTACGTATGTGGCCGGATTTTCTTTCTTGCACCCTGGCCGCTGTACGTACGTGTACATGCTACGTGTGCGCCTCTACTACGACACGTACGCGCCTCTACTACGACACGTGCGCGCCTCTACATCGACCAGTATATATGTACGTACACGTTCGCGACCAGAATGACAACGCTACGTACGCTTCGACCAGGTGGGTCCCGACTGTCAGGCACTTCCTTGCCTGCGAAGATGTAGCTGGTGGGTCCCAGCAGTCAGGGGGGCGAATCGTTTTGGTTTTTTTTGCCCGGACGCACTTCCTTGCGTGCGAAGATGTAGCTGGTGGGTCCCAGCAGTCAGGGGGGAATCGTTTTTTTTTGCCCGGACGCACTTCCTTGCGTGCGAAGGTGTAGCTGGTGGGTCCCAGCAGTCAGGGGGAAACGTTTTTTTTTGCGAAATACGGTGGCCCGTCCGGTGGGTCCCTACTGTCAGGTGGAGGAATCATTATTTTCCGCGTAATAACGAGGCACTTCCTTGCTGCTGCCATGGACCCAGCTGTCAGCCTCTCCACGTACAGTCCACGTCCGATGGAAGTCGTTCCTTGACCACGTTGACCACGCCGCACCGAGAGCACCAGGGCGGTGGACGACGGCGAGGCCTAGGAAGGGGACGATGCGGAGCCGGCGAAGACGCGGCAGTGGATGCCCACGCGGAGAGGAGTATGAGGGTTCACTCGTTCGGCTGCGGTGTGAGGCTGCCGTCGCCGCAGGGCCTGGCCAGCGGTGGGAATAGTAGGGGGTGGTGAGGCCTCCGCGGCAGCACAGCCGGCCACAGGAGGCAGGAGCAGGCGGCACGACCGGCGCTGCTTTGGGCGGCTGGAGCAAGAAGACCAGAGGTTGAAGAAACACTACGGCCGTTGGACGGACATCGTACGGTCACTGGAGCTAGAATCGTTCATATTGACTAAGTTGACAAAGCCCTCCGTCCATGTCAACTTAGTAGGCCCACAATTCAGCCTCCCACCAAGGTGGGTCCCAGCTAGCAGGGGGAGTATTCATTTTTTTGTGCGTAATAAGGAGGCACTTCCGGTGGGTCCGAGCTGACAGCGGGGGGAACGTTTTTTTCACGACATACGGTGGCCCGTCCGGTGGGTCCCAACAGTCAGGGGGGAAACGTTTTTTTCGCGAAATAAGGTGGCCCGTCCGGTGGGTCCCCGCTGTCAGGTGGAGGAATAATTATTTTGCGCGTAATAAGGAGGCACTTCCTTGCGGCCGCCGTGGACCCAGCTGTCAGCCTCTCCACGTACAGTCCACGTCCGATGGAAGTCGGTCGTTGACCACGTTGACCACGCCGCGCCGAGAGCACCAGGGCGGTGGACGACGGCGAGGCCTAGGAAGGGGACGACGCGGAGCCGGGGAAGACGCAACAATGGAAGCCCGCGCGGAGAGGAGTACGAGGGTTCACAGGTTCGACTGCGGTGTGAGTCTGCCGTCGCCGCAGAATAATAGTGGGTGTGGGTGAGTGGAGGGATGGCCTGGCCAGCGGTGGGAGTAGTATGGGGGCGGTGAGGCCTCCGCGGCAGCACAGCCGGCCACGAGAGGCAGGAGCAGGCGGCATGACCGGCGCTGCTTTGGGCGGCTGGACCAAGAAGACCAGAGGTTGAAGAAGCACTACGGCCATTGGATGGACATCGTACGGTCACTGAAGCTAGAAACGTTTATATTGACTAAGTTGACAAAGCCCTTGGTACGCTCCAACTTAGTAGGCCCACAGGTCAGCCTCCGAAACGGTGCGCCCCAGATGTCAGGGGGAGGAATCATTTTTTGGGCGGCCGAAGCTAAGAATATCCGAGATTGAAGAAGAAGCACGACATCCGTTGGATAGACATCCAACGGCCACTGCTGCTAGAACCGTGTGTTGACTATAATAAGTTGACAAAGCCTTGCATATGCGTCAACTTATTTTTGGGACGCGTCACTTAGTAGGCCCACAAGTGTGTGGCAGAGAACTTATAGCCCATTTGTGTTTTGTAAGAATGTACAACCCATTTTTGAATTCTAATGGAATTTACAACAACCCATTTACAGTTTGTGAAAAGTACAGCCCATTTTCTAGCTAGGACAACGATTAATAATTTCAACCAACCGTCGAAGACATAATTCAATAAAATTTCCCACATTTTGATGGGATCAAATATTTTTATCCCAAAATTTCTAGTCAGTTTAAATATAAATTTGTATTACGTAAAAATCCAACGAAACATTGCGCGCACAACAATGAAATTGTAAGATTTTCAGAATCCATAAATAATATTTTATAAACTAATTTCGTGTTTGGTGCATTTTTTTTATAGTTACTGCCCAGTTTTTATAATTACATCCCATTTATTATTTTTTTAAAGCCCATTTTCCTGTTAGGCCTAATGCATCTCTCCTAGGAAAGATTTGCAGCCTAGCGGGGCGGAGAATAACAAGTTGACCTTGCCTGGGTATTCCTCAAAAAGACGTATAGCTGGGCTAGCCATTTTCATCTTGAAAAATTAGTATCTGGGCTGGATATTTGGCCTGGGCTAGACGGGTCACAGCCCGCCCAGTTAATACCCTGCTCTCCTCTGAACAACAACGAAATCATCGCCAAGAAAAACTCTACAGTGCTCATGCCTCAAAAACACAAATACTGCTCGAGCTGCTTGGTCCCAGCTGTCGGCCGCACCTTGTGCAATTCTCTCGTTGATATTGACTACATAGGTTGACAATGGTGTGGGACCGTGATGTCAGGAAACCAGGAGAAAGCAAAAAAAATATAGTTGTACATAATAAGGAGGCACTTGTGTACGTACGGCTATGGCCCTAGTGGGTCCCTAGTGTCATCCAGTCAAAATAAAGTCATCTCCTGAATCCTCATGTTCGTTGACAATGTTAACAATGCTCGGCGCCACGGCGAGTGCAACAACTCAAAGGACAACGGAGAGGGCCTCGCGGGCCCTACGGATGGTCTGATACAGCGCCCGCTGCTCATTCAGGAAGCCAGGATCATCGGACACCTATGAGCACCTTTGAGAAACTGAGACGGCATGAAATGGTAAGGCCGCGCTTGGGAGCTCTAGTTTATTTCAAACCTGTATTAACATACAAGTGTAATTTACTCGTTATCGGAAACAACGCGTAAAATACATGAGTAATGAAACCGAGGGCCCGAGGTCTGTAAGTAGAACCGGCGGGTTACGCGTGTAATTTGAGAGACGAGTGTATATTTTACGAGCACTGCTATATGGACGGCATTACCAGACAATACATGCACGACGTGCGTATCATGCCATCCATGGGCAAGGATGAAACAACAGCTAACGGCTGGATTAGCAATCGTCCGAGTGTCGTTCAGCATTTTTATCGTGTGTGAAGTACTTCCGATATTTTACTAGTCGAAATCGACCAACCAAGCGCCTTCGCCCGAGACCATCTGCTTTAATTTACAAGCGTCAGTTTTACAAGCGGTTTTGGTTGGAAAACGACGATCCAATCACAGCCTAATATCATGAGTTGGTCGGAAGATCATATGGTTTCACGTCTAACCTACCCGACTTGTCGTATAGGCTATGAATGAAACATCAGACGATGAACTTCTTAAGCACGGAAACAACAGAAGAGGATGATCTTCTTAACAAGCAAATCACTGGCATTAGATCGACATGCAAAACAATACGAAGCATTATTCTCAGGAGGCACGGTGAACAGCTCGTGATGCCGCATGCCACAACATTCCAAGCTCAACTTTGCAATCAAACACAAGACATGGCATTACATAGACAATATTCAGAACAAACTCTTAACACAAGAATATCTCAGTAGAGTAACTATTTACTTCTAAACTGAACACAGGAATAGGAAAAAACACTCGACGCTGCTCATAGCAAGGGCGTCCCACTCAAAAATATCAAATGCATCTCTTCTGGCTAACATCAATGAGCAAATTTTGACAAGGTTTTCCAATTCCAATATATTAAACTAACGTCTTCTTGCTAACATCAATGATTAAACTTTGACAAGCTTTTCCCATTCAAAATATGTAATGCCTATGATCGTGGAGTCCTGTCGTAGCTTCTTGTACTTGTTTGGGCACTTTTTGCCCAGGGCACTCCACGTGTTGTTAAATTGCCAATCGTCTCTGCAGACTAGTCATGTCACCGTTGTCTAATAATACTCTGTAAAGCTTCTCGATCATTCCTTCTGTAATGTAGTGCAAATAGTGACTGCTTCTTTTCTGCAAAGTGGAACGACCAACTGGACCCAGTAATGCAGCAGTTTGCCTTGGACACATTGGCTCCTTTTGTGCAGTTCAACTAAAATCGAAGTCGGAATAAAACCGAGCTTTAATTTTGATATCCCTGTAAGCAACAATAGGTATAAGGGAAACAATTACTGAGAAATAACGGTTGATGACTTGTACTCCCAGAAGAAAAGCATCTACTGATCTACTTTATCTTAATGGGAAACAAAGCAGGAGAGTAGCAATTCTCCATCAGTGTGATTCATTCATATTGACTGAGACATGATCTTAACAATGCCTTGTTTCAACATGTATAAAGAACGACAAAGCAGAAAAGTACCAATCCTAAAACAATGCAACTGATTCATTTTAACAGAGACATTATGTTAACAATACCTTGGTTAAACATGTAGAAAGAACTACAAAGCAGGATAGTACCATTCCTATCAAGTGTTGCAGTTTTGAACTAAGATTCAGTAGTTAATTAATTCTGAGAGTGGCATTGCTTAATTTTACCAGCGGCATTAGATTAACGAAAAGCATAAACAGTTCCAGGGGAGAGTGGGCGCAACAACAGTATGTGCTTCCATCTACTTATAAAGGGGGTGATGCAGAGTTTGTTGTAACAAAGCAACAAGCATCATGTCTGGGTTCGTCCCATTTTTGTTCACTACTTAATGGGAAAAGACAGCAATACAATAGCTTCAATTCAACATTTATTTAAAAGAGTACCAATACAAGTAGCACAACATCTCAAAGCACACTGCACAATCATCTGGATGAAGGCCTGTACTGACCTTTCATGAGACGGACAAGATAAAATACGAATCTGCCAACACGAATAGGATATCCAATCTCGTTTTGTGCAGTTGCACTGAAATCAAGCAAAGTGTTTCGCGTAGCGAAGCAAAATGTCGCAATAGCAACAAGTTGAATAGATATCCCTGTTTAAACAGAGGCAAAAAAGGAATCAATTACTGGCTAATAAAGGAGGATGAAACATGCGGCCACAAAAATGGTAATCCCGCCAATCCCTAACAAGTGTTGCAGTTTTGAAATAAGATTCGGTAGTTAATTCTGAGAGTGGCATCAATTACTGGCTTATAAAGGGGGTGATGCTGAATTTGTTGTAACAAAGCAACAAGCATCATGTCTGGGTTGGTCCCATTTTTGTTCACTACTTAATGGGAAAAGACAACAATACAATAGCTTCAATTCAACATTTATTTAAAACAATACCAAAACAAGTAGCACAACATCTCAAAGCACACTGCACATCATGTGGTTGAGACCAAGATTTGAAACAACTCGCCACGAAGACTAGAAACAAATCTCGATTTCCTTTTGTGCAGTTCCACCAAAATTAAGCAGTCACCGGTGTGACATTGAAGTTGAACTGCATAAAGCACTCTTAAAACATAAGTGTTTCGAGTAGCGAAGCAAAATGTCGCAATAGCAACAAGTTGAATCGATAGCCCTGTTTTAATAGAGGCAAAAAAGGAAACAATTACTTGCCGATAAAGGAGGATGAAACAAACGGTGACAGAAAGAAGCATCTAACTTATCTTGGATGGAAAAGAAAGCAGGACAGTAGCATTTCTAAAACGGTTGCATTGATTCATATTAACAGAGACATTCTCTTGAAACAACATTCGTTAAAAAATGTAATTTACTTTTAACAGTGGCATTGCTTCAATTTTCCGGCGGCATACTTAGATTAACAACAGCAAAATAGCTGTATGGGACATGCCAGCACCATGTGCGTCCACACGTATAAATGGGTGATGCAGAGTATGTAGCCAAGCAGCATATATGCGCTGGTCCCATATTTGTTCTCTTTGAACCTTCTTCCTATGTGAGGGCAGCAAATCTAGTCCTGCACAAACTACCCGACCCCCAGTTTCTTTCCCTTTTCAACAAAGAGATCGGTTCCTTACAGATGTGTGTACTGGGTTACCCCCTTTTTCGCTTTTCGACCTACAAAGCGGCTGGATAGCCAGTCTATACTACTTTCCGCCCCTCCTTTCCTCATTGAACCACGTCCTAGATTCTTGCTCCAGCCCACCGCACCCTTCTTTCCTCTTTGAACCAAGACCTAGATTCGACTACAGATCGAAAAAGATCCACATGCAGCTAGAGCAACGATGGTTTCAAAGAAACTTATACCTTAGGGTCGTCGGGATGTGGCAAGGCATGCGGCGGGAGGGCGGATCTGCCCACACTACGTACGGCAGCGAGGAAGAAGGGGTCGATGGCCCTCCCGCATAGGCGCTGGGTGAAAGAGAACAACGCAGCCGGCAGTGGATTGCCTCCCTCGCCGAAGGCGATAGAGTGAACGCTGCACCTCCTCCCCTTCTCGGTGCGACGGGATACAGACGCCTCCTTCACCAGCTGTGAGGGGGGAGAGAGAGACAAGAGGCCAACGCAGTCTTGTTTAGATCTGGTGAAGAGAGGGTGAGAGACTGTGAATATAGCAAACCCTAGCAAATGAACGCTGAGCCTCCAGCGTGTAACATATATGGAGAGGGTGAGAGAGCGAGACGCGAGAAACTCTATCAAACAAGAGGCTATAATGGAGTAAAAAAATCTCTCCATAGCAGTGGTTTTAAATAGAATACGCGCGTTCCCGGAAAAAAGAAACGAAAACTGGCGGACAATTTTTTAAGGGTCTGTCTAGGACACATCTAGATGTGACATAGTTATGTCACATCTAAGTTGATGTCCACTCTGTTTGTGGTCTATTTTTTCCTAGTTTTTTTGTTTCTTGTTTCTACATTATATACTTGTGGGAGCTTAGATGTGATATCCTTAAATAACATCTAGATGTGAATTAGACAAATTGATTTTCTAACGTACCAAGAAAGAAAACTCGATCAAAAACACGCCCCCGCTTCCAGGTCGCGAGAGTCGTCGCGCACACACACATGGACATAGACATGCATATCCGTGTTTACGTAAAATTCCATTTCCATTTCCATCTCCAATCATATTTGTCCAACTGGCACATTATTTACGTTGTTAATTATATACGCAGCAATATTAACGTACAACATCTCTTGTTTGCGCACGTCTGGACCGCTGCCATGGCCGGTCCTGACCAACCCGAACCCTCTTCATCACCCGCGCGTGCTTCCCGCCCGAAACGGTCAGTGCCGCATTCATGCCCTGCCAGAGCGGACGCGACCTCTCACTAGCGCCGGCATTGAAGCGGCGCGCCGGCCGAGAGAGCGTCGCCCGCGCCGCTTCCGGGTGCACGCGGCTGCTCCACGTTCAAAGGTCGCAATAGCCGGCTACAACATGCATGTAAAAAGTTCTTGGGAGTCCGTGCTACAGCTAGCTGTCCTCCCCCAACTCGTCAATCTCTTCCAGTAGTGCTAGTACTCCATGGCGCGATCCATCGACAAGCAGGCGGGAAAGTTATCGTATACTCGGTTTGCGGTGAGTGGCATGCCGAGCGACCGTGTGGGGTCGAGCCGTGGAGGAGGGTGAGACACGAACACGACAGACGTGATTTAAACGTTGGTTTTGCTCGATGGCGCGATCCAACGAAACAAAATGTTGGTTTCTCTCCGTTTCCATTTTTTCTCCGGAAAAACGGAAACTTTCCACTCCATTTTCATTCCTATTCCAAGGTTGCCCCATTACAACATTCCATCAAATACAAAGGAAAACTAACACGCATGCTGATGCATCTCAATGATTCACAGATCATAGCCAATATTTACTACACAACTAAAGTAAAAAGTTGTGAGAGCGTGTACGAAAGAAAAACTACTGATGGGGTCACTACGACTTAAACCCTAAACCCTAAACATGATTTAATTTCCTGGCCAGGTAGAACCTGTCGAAGGAAAGACGGCTGGCACCCTCGGATCATACGATGCTTTTGTGCAGTTCCACTAAAATTGACCTGAGCATCCCTGATGGCAAAGATATTGAAGAAGTGTGATTAGAATAATAGTACTGGCACTAGTTCATGAGACATAAACTCATCACAAGCAGAAGCCGGTAGAAGTAGAGAAAGATCGACATGGAGATGGAGCTACGGCAGTGGAGCAAGCCGGCTCCAAAAGGAAGATGGACAACCTGGGACATCGGGCTGTAGCTAGAAGGGCGGTTGGGATGCGGCATCGGCCCATACCGCGGTGACCCCCGATTGGGACGCACCGACTGTGGGTTTTCTCCCTCACCGATGTCAACCGCGTCTAGGCAGAACATTGTTCCCTTCCCCCAGCTGCGGGATCAGGCCCGTCGTTCTATGCTTGTGAAGAGAGCAACCTAAGCAAGCAGGCTTGTAGCTTAGGCTCCTGCTAGTGTATATATAGTGCTTTTCTTTTTCTCTCCATGTCAACCATTTTATATTGCGTACGTGTCATTCAAGAGTGAAATGATGGTTGCTTCTTCCGACTAACTTACTGTGTGATTTGACTGCTCCTTAGTGGCCCCTACACGTACTCCCCCTACGTGTATGCAACAGTCACATGTACACATGGACGCAAAAACGCGCGCGGCGCCCTAATGCATGCATGTCCGAGCACACGACGGAACACACACGGTCACGCTCAAGTGCTCAACCTACACGTGCATGCACACACATACTCAGTCAGGTTGAGCTAGTGACCGTATAAACACCGGAAAATATATATATTGAGCGCAATGAGCGTATTATGAAGTCCACTGACAGTATTTTTAAAAATATACAGTGACAGACAGTGTATTTATCTCGTTTGAAATTAAGCCATATTAACCGGAGAGGAGGCAGTATGGACTAGCATTACTTTGCTATGTCCCGTCAACTTGCCGAACGAGGAGAAGGTTGCAAGACGGGAGAAGCTTGCGCGCGGTGGCTCGCAGGACAAGGAGAAACTTTTGACTAATGCAAGCTCTCCCTCCTCAGGCGGTGGACGTGCAACAGTTAATTCGGTGTCAGATTGCCAGAAGCATACACTATACTACTAGTGCTATTATTGTTCGACTTCCTGAATAGGCGAACAGCCAAGCGCAAAGTTTACTAGTACTACTACTATAGTCTATAAAGGTACGTACTATACTAGTACTAGGAACCGGATGGAGGAGCGTCTGCACTCTTATTATAATTTTAAAATGTGATAAAGCAATCTTCAACACATTTGGTTCTCTTCGAGGGTTCTCGCATGTGATAATGGAAGTTGATTGCATGGAACACTCACCACAATTCTCGCTTAATTCTGGCTCATATCCTGTTACAAATAGTAGTGCTCGGTAATATTTCCTCTTTTTTTGTTATTCAGCATGTAAACAGGTCAGCAAACCTTGCGGCGCATCTTCGTGCGGACCATGCTTGCTGCACTTTGAATGTGGCCGAGAGCTGGCTTGATGAAACACCTCGCTTCCTACTTCTTTTTTTGCGGGGTACCTCGCTTCCTAGTGACCAGTGTCTTGGCTGATCGTCCTAAGAATGCTTATATATGAATAAAGCTCTCTCATTTACCGCAAAAAAGATTAAGCCATATTAACCGGAAAGGAGGGAGTATGGACTAGCACTACTTTTTGGTGTGTCCCGTCAACTCGCAGAACGAGGAGAAGCTTGCAGGACAAGGTGAAGCTCGCTTACGCCTTTTGACTAATGCAACCTACCCTCGGTGGACATGCATCAGTCCATTCGGTGTCAGATTGTCAGAGGCATACACTGTAGTACCCAACATGCGGAGTACCATGATTGTTCGACTTCACGAAGAGGCGAAGAGCCAAGCGCAGTAGTACGAGTAGTACTACTACTAGAACCGCATGGTGGAGTGTCTGTACTCTTATTTTTTTATCTCTGATAAAGTACACGTTTATTCCGGAGAAGGGCGGAAAACGGCAGCCCAACATGTAATGAATGATATCGATCAACCAACCATGCTCGAATATATCTTGGTCTCCGTGCGAGCCCGTCTGTGTGTTCTCGCTCCTCGTTTTTCTCAAGGAATGGCGGGTTGGCTCTTTGCCGTCAATTGAGATCGGTTTGCTCACACACCTGTCCTGCATGTCAGTGATATGCCAAGAGGAGGTGCGTTGACCGACTGGCCATACGCGTACTTGGTTTTGCACCTTCATACTACTCCTCCCTCCGTCACAGTTTACAGGGCGCACTTCATTATGATGCATTTCTGTCAATGCATTTCCACCACCAGAGAGACTTTAGACGCGTTTGGTTTAATGCTCAATTAATTAGGGCTTGGTAACCGCAATCAAGTCCACAATTTTCTCTCCATGTACTGTACTACTACGGAGTGGAGTAAGTGCATGCATGTGTGTACCCGGGGTGGAAGCACTGCATGCATGTGTGTACGCATTATTCCCTCTAGTAATAGACGCCGTGCTATAACTACCAATGCTATTTTTCAGGCCGATCGCTAGTCGCCTTGGTCCCATAGATTTTTTTCTGAAGCGCGCTGTATAAACAGTGACGGATGGAGTAGTATGAGCGGATTCAAAGAAGAGCGTATTGATGGTTGCTTCTTCAGAGCAACTTACAGTGGGAAAGGTGGGGCTTATGATTTGACTGCTCATTACTCACTATTAATGCGGCGCAACGACCGGGCTGAGTCTCCCATGCGGCTGTGCACTACCCCCTCGGTTCTTAAATATTTCCTCGGAGTATTTGTCTTTCTAGAGATTTCAACGAGTGACTACTCAAATATTTGTCTTTTTAGAGATTTCAAATGGACTGGCACATACGGATGTATATAGACATATTTTAGAGTGTAGATTCACTCATTTTGCTCCATATGTAGTCACTTGTTGAAATCTCTAGAAAGAAAAATAGAATATTTAGGAACGGAGGGAGTACACATACGAAGCAAAATGAGTGAATCTACACTCTAAAATATGCCCGTTTGAAATTTGTAAAAAGACAAATATTTAGGAACGAAGGAGTATAATTTTGTGCATGGCACATGGACCCGGATAATGAAGAGGCTCCTGGCAATGCTATCAAGCTTCCATCATTTGTTTACATAATTGACGTACTATACAAATAATTTTCCGGCGACATGAAATTGTACAATGGTGTGAACTTTTAGCTTTTGTTTCGCGTGTCTTGCCATCGATGCTCTTTCGGAAACAATAAAAAACTAACTTCCTTGCTAATGCATGTCAATTATTAGCAGATTAGAGCTAATAATTACATCACAACTGAAGACAGAGTTGTGAGAAGGTGTTAAATTAAAATTGATCCATGCTTTCATTGGCAGCAACGTCCCCCTAGCTTTGTCTAAATCAACAAGGCATGTTGGGAAAAAAGTAGCCGTCTGGAGCATGCAACATTCCGATCATTTTGTGCAGTTCCACTAAAATAGAGCTAAGCGTCCTTGTTCCAAAGATATTAAGTGTGATTTACGATAATAGAGGACTGCTGATGAAACAATAAACACTCAAATAGAAGCCGGTCACCTTTGCAGTCTCTCTTAAGACTAACTAGTTGGAGAAGATTAGGCTCGGAGTTGGATGAGGAGGATAGAGCAAAACCAATCTCCCTTTGTGCAGTAGCACTGAAATGTAGAGACGTTGCCCGTGTGACATTTTAGTACAACTGCACAAAACACTCTTAAGAAAAAAAGTGATTTGTGCAGTTCACCAAAAGGTCGCAATAGCAACGAGTAGAAAGGAAACAATTACAGGCCAATAACAGTTGATGACACATGCGACGACAAAAAAGAAGCATATTCCTTGTCCTAAGGGAAGATAACAACACGGTTGTGTTTTTCTAAAACGGTGTCAGGACAAGAATGCAATATGGAAAGTACGCCGGATGGCATCTTCATGATTCCGTCCTGGATTGGTGGGAAGATGGTACTGGGAGACACGTCCCCAATAGGAGCGCCTTGGCCTCCCTCACCCTCCTCGTCTCCTGGACCATCTGGAATGAACGTAATGCTAGGGTGTTCCGACACAAAAGTGCTCCGCCGCCTATTCTTCTTAACACAATCCTTAAGGAGGCCAAGCTTTGGGTTACAGCTGGTGCAAAGAAACTAGGGCCTATTGTATTTCGTGAGTAGTTCGCATGCCGTGTTTGAGGTGGTCGCTGTAAAACTCTAATCTACTCTCCCTTATTTAATAGATGAGGCAAATCTTTTGCCTCCATTTCAAAAAAAAGTACGTCGGACGAGCTACGTTTTGGGCAAAGAACTATGGAAGATCCACATGCAGCGACGTGGGAAGACGGGCAGTGGAGCAAGGCCGGAGGGGATACCTGGAGGTCGTCGGGATGTAACGAGGTGAGCGGCGGCGGGCGGAATCTACGAGCAGGTGGCGTAGGCCCTGCCGCGCCAGAGCTTGGTCAGAGAGAACGGTGTGTACCGCAGATCGGGACGTGCTGCCTCGGCGCCGTCAAACGGAGAAACGATGCACTTCCTCCCTTTCCCCCGGCGGACGGGATGCGGCCGGATCAGTGACCAACGGTGAGACAGAGAGAGGCCACCGCACTCCCTTTCCCCCGGCGAACGGGATGCGGCCGGATCAGTGACCAATGGTGAGAGAGAGAGAGGCCACCGCAGCCTTGTGTGAGATACTCTGAAGAGCGACAAACCAGGCAGGCAGGGTCCATTGTATATAGTGAGCGGACTACCTTTTTCTCCATAAAAATCATTTTATATTCTGTCTACGTGCCATTGAGCGCTATAACTTTATTTAAAAATAACGCGGCAACGCGTCAAGTCGAACTTTGTTTCGTGCACGCGTGGTACACGACCTCCCTAGGTAAACAACCGCTACAGGCGTTCAAATTAGCACGTGGGCTGCCATTTCGTAAAGAAATGAGCTCCACCGTGTACCCGCGTGGGTGTGGCTGGGCATGAAGCGTGAGTACGTGCACGGTGCACCTATTCTCTTCTTGTATACGTACACCACCTACGTGGGGTTGTGTGAGAGAGATACAAACCTAGAGAGATATAGTGTGTGGGTTCTTGAGAGTTTTTGGGGGGGGGGGGTCAATCAAAAAATGTAACATATGCAATGTGTGTGAAATAGAGTCCTGGATATAACATATATATAGAGGGGGCGATCCACGAGAAGAGAGTGGAGGTATCATCGGCTTGAGGTGTCCATAGAATTGAAGAGAGGGATGATGTGTGTGTGTGTGCGTGCGCGATCGATAAAGAGTGCCATCGAATTTGTGTGTGCCCACGTCAAAGATATAGAGTGGCTGGCCTACTGGAACGTGAGATGGGACATGTGCAGTTTGTCTCTGTGGCATGGATACCTACCTGCAGCGCTCGACTATCGGTGTGTGGTGGGGGAAGAGGGAGGCCCAATTACCTATAGAGGTACAATGGCTGGTATATGTGTGGAGGAGGAGAGAGGCCTACCTCATGTATTAAGGAGATCGATCTGCCTCATGTATTAAGGGAGATTGATCAGCATCCATGCATATGTGCAGGAGAGGAATAAGGTTGGGAGAGAGACATAGCTAGAGTGTTGGAGGGGGTGGTAGTGGAGTTGCTTCTAACAAATGGTGGGATAGGCTTGCTAGACAAACGGAGGGCACGCCCGCAATATCAATAAGAGAGGAGATGGCTACTTGTTGTCTGTGCACGTGCGTGTGAGAGACGGGTCAGGAGGCATGCACGAATGATGAGGGGGGACGATGTGGCTGTGGTAAGCAGACGTAACTACATAGGAAGATCAATCGCCCTTTGTTAGAGAAAGGAGAGACATAACTTGTGAGGTACGTCGATCGATGGGGGGGTAGTTAAAGCCAATCTAGGTATATGTTGGGAGATCGATCGGTATACATGCACGTGTGTGTTAGAAGCAAATGAGGCACGAGGAGAAGGATAGAGAGAGAGGGATGCTTGTAGGAGGTGGTACGAGAGGCATACTATATCGAGGGGGGAGGAGTGTGCGAGTACGAGAACGATGAAAAGAGTGGTGGGAGTGAGGCATGGACGGTGACAAGAGAAGAGGGGAAGCTTGTGTTTGTGCTAGGCACACCTGGCTAGAGAGGCATATCGATCGATGTGTGCCATAAAGAAGGAGCTGGGGGCCTACACACACCGTGGGTGAACGACCTAAAGTGAAAAGACGAATTTGCGCGATGGAGCTAGAGAATGCTGAGGGAGGGTGAGAGGGATCCGGGCGTGTGCATGCAGAAGAGAAAGTTAGCGCTAGCTACAAAGATAAGAGGGTTGTGTGGGTGTAAAAGACGAATAGAGATCATATATACTTCATTATAAAAAGCGAATTCGGATATTTGAAGAATTTATCATAGTGTTTCAAACCGACGCATGTGTGAATATATATAACGGTGATACACATGGTGTGGTTATGAACATGTTATACTACATTTAATATATTTTATCTCTACTCTTATAGAAAACGGAGTTGTTGATGATGGTGTGCCTGCCATCCTGCATTATAGGCCATCCGATTTATATCTGGCGGATAGCAAGGAAACTATGATGGTTGAAGTTGGCAACAATCATGATTGTAGATTCTTATTGAAATAGAGAAACGAATTCAAATTTAGTTCGAATTGCAACGGTAGTATAGACATTTGGAATGCACTAAAATGTTGGTATGAGTAGGTTACATGCATTATACAGCAAGCGAAAAAATTTAATCGGACATAATATGGATTCATACTCCCTCCTTCCATCTATATAGGGCGTAATGCGATTTTTAAGACTGCCTTTGACTATTGGACAACATTAATAGTACATGACATGCACAATGTGAAAATTATATCATTGAAAGAACCTTTCACAGACGAATTTAACGGTGTGCTTTGTGTAAGTTGCATGTCATATATCATTGCTCTAATATTTGGTCAAAGTTAGGATCGAAAAACGCATTAGGCCCTATATAGATGGAAGGAGGGAGTAGCTTTGAATAGCATTTTTATAGTAAAACGGGGCAAGACTCTCTCTTTGTGTGGTGTGAATAGTTTTATTTTCTTGTTTTGTTTTTGGTTGAGGGAAGTGCGAATTGATTTGGTACGTACAAGTACAATATTACTACACGTTAGGCTTGTCCCTAAAATTCAACCCACGTCTTGTTATATCCCGAAAATTCAGATATCGTGCTCCCAAAACTAGCGCCTTCACAACCCGCGCCTTGCTATCCCGAAATTACGACGCACGCGAAAACTCCCTCCAGCTGCCAAATCCCGACACGCGAAATCCCCCTTCTAACCCTGAGCTGAAAGGGCCGCTAGTTCAAATCGGTGGGGGGTACTTTTGTAACACACCCTACATTTTGGACAAGCGCGTCCGTAAGTCATGCTTCACCCCCTCCCATCGCCCCCTTTTCGCCATTCGAAATCCCAGGCCGCCATAACCTCTCCGCTCCAGCCGCAAAACCCCACCCTCCTCCGTCTGCCATGTCACCGCTGCCCAGCCGGAGCCTCTTCCCCGACGACGTCGTCCACCACAACAGCTCGACGTCCCTCGTCCACCTCCCCGGATGAGGATCTGCCGTCCATCTCGTCGTCCCGCCGGTTCAGCCGCCCCGTCCTCCACCTCCAAGGAGCTGCTCCGATGATCGCCTCGTCTATCGCGGCTGCTCCATCCCCGCAGCGCCGCCTTAACCTGCTCCACCGGAACCGCAGCATCCTCACCGACTCCTCGGACGAAGCCGAGGCCTACTCGGCGCCACCAAAGAGGTTGTACACTCATCGCATCGCACCTTCTCCTTAACTCGACCTCCCGGCGCCGACGGTGCTCCATCCCGCACCCCCATGGAGCGGCTACCTTGAAGCCGGCGCCGCGGGCGACATCTCCATGGCGGCTCTCCCCCAGTGCGAGGCCCCATCGGCGGCGGCGTCCATACCAGCTGGATCTGCTCCTGCGGCTCCGGCTCTCGCTCGCTCGCTCGCGCTGCTGCTCCGGCTCTCGCTCGATCGCTCGCTCGCCCAACAGCTACTGCTGCTCTCCCCCTCGCTCGTGTTGCTGCTCTGCTCCGATTAAGCCACACTTCAGTCGACTGAATCGACTTTTGGGTCAGTCGATTTTCAGGGGTTGGGGGCTCGCCGAAGTTAAGGAAGAACCACCCGCAGCGGGGACGGGGGCTCGCCGGAGAGGTACCCCACTATCTATCTTAGGGTTCAGGGTGGGGGCGGGGGGCCTAGAGGGCTGGCCGGGGCGGCGGTGGCGAGTTGTTTCGGGGCGGCGAGGCAGCGCTGGGGCCGGCGGTTTGGCCGGTGGTGGCTGGCGGCTCAGGGGGGTGCAGGTTGAAGATGAACTGCAGGCCCTCCCTAAACTACATGTCAAGTGCCTCTCTGCTACCATTGCGTTCAGTTTCGACAGTAGCATTCAGATTCCACATTAAATTTCAGTTTCGACAGTTAAGTTCAGAGTCAACAGTTTTTACCTCATCTATTGTAGTCAGGTGGTTTTTGGTGATGTTAATTTTACATCCATTTAACATCATCTATTAGAGATGCTATTAGAATCCCACTTGAGATTGACGATGTCTATCTTGTGCTGCTTCAGCCTTGACGTCTTACGGCTCACCGGAGCTGCTCCAACGACAGAACGATCCATCACAACAGAGCAGTGCCCTGGACGCCGTCTACAGATTCCTCAGATCTTCCTCCACACCTCCGACAGCCACCTCTGCCTCAACTGCTTCAGCGACCAACCCAATGATGCTGAGGTCGACACGGCTACGGCAAAGAGGTTGTACACTTGTTGCATCACTTATTACTATACATTCACGTCGATCCATTAGGGCTATTTTGGTTCAACGGAAAAACGTCGATCCACTGGTTGTTACCATCATTCTAAATTTCTGCATGCTCTCCTTACATAATCTCACCATATTTGTTTCGTATGCATGTCAGATATTGTACACAGTCATGTTGAACATGTAGAGAAAAAGAGAAGAGTTTTGCGCTGCAATACAATGTCATGCAAACATCGCTCCATGGTGGGTTCAATGGCAAACCCTCCCCACCCCTCTCCAGATAGTAATCCAGAGGAAGATATCTGTTCTGAGGCGGATTCAGACGCCGCTGACCACTCCTATTTACCCCCCAAGATGTTTGCTCTACCTTGGCATGATGATGTTAGTCATATCATGCATATGTTGCCTTGCAGTGCCTACTTTTGACATCATATATGTCATCTGCTTAGTTTAGACATGTTCTGTAATGCCACCTGTTTAGTTTCTATATCATATATGGGAATTATGCAGTCTCATGTCTTTTAGCCAGCCATAATATATGTGAAATGTGCAATGCCATCCTGTTTAACCAGGCATCATATATTTGAATGATATCTTGCCCATCCTTTTCTTCATTACATTTCCATTTGTCGACAATGTTTGTACATTAAACTACTCTTCCTGTGAATCAGCCATTTGGGTGGGAGATGGAAAAATCTGGAGTGAAAACAAGGCCTTCAGAGCAGACAGTGCTACCTGTCGAAGCAGATCTCTTGTTGGGTTCCGATAGCTCCTTAGATATGGATTCTGAGACAGATGACCAGTCCTATTCCCCCACTGAGGTGTATGCTCTAACTTGGCATGGTTATACTGCTCATATCATGCATACGGTGTCTTGCATTGCATAGTTTAGACATCATATACACAATATTCAACACCATGTTCTTAGTTCAGACATCATATCGAATGCCCTCTGTTTAGCATATAAATCACATATGTGAATTAAATGACGCGATCCTGATTACTTAGATAACATGTAGGTGAATTATGTCATGCGATCCTATTTAGTTATTCATCATATCTTTGAATTATGTTATGCTATGCTATCCAGTTTAGATAGACATCATATATGTGAAATTATGTCATGCTATCCGTTTTAGTTAAACAATACACATGTCAACTATTTCATGCCCTCTTTTTTCCACACTATCTATTGCATCGCTCATACAATGTCTGTACATTGAACTATGTTTCCTGTTTATCAGCCATTTGAATTGGAGCGGGTGATGCCAGTATCTAGCGGACTAAAAACACGATCTTCAAATAAAACAGTGCTACCTCTTAGTGGAGATAGCACCCCGGTTGTACATGCACAAGAACCAGCCCTACCACACATAACCCAAACTCTCGCAGATTGTACCCCTACTGCGATGGACAGAGAACTAGCTTCACCCAATCTAACCCCAACCCCAGCCGATAGTAACCCAGTTCCTGTTGACACAGCACCATCTCCACCACAGAGCTCCCAAACAAGAGCAGTTAGTAAGGCAGCTCCAGTGCCCAAAGGGCCAGTACTATCACGGCGAAACTCAACTCCACCAGTTAGTACGCCTATTCCTGTGGAGGAAGCACAACCAGCTAGTCGTAGTTTAGCATCTATCGCATTTGATGTTGTTAAATCGTATGTGCGTATCTTCCCATCTTGGAAATATTATACTGAAGATGAAGGAAAATGCCAGTTGCAGGTGTTTGTCCAGGAGTTATGTGTAAGTAATGTTATTCATGGCAATTACTTTGCTTCGTCCCATACATCCTACCTCCATGATGGTTATAATACAGCAAATTTTCGCATTTTTCTCTATAGAGAAGGACCGATTTGGAAACTCAGGATGAGGTAACCTGTGCTAATACCTCTGCTATCTTCAAGAATGCTTGGTGGCAGTATCGGAATTACCTGAAGAAAACGTACTTCACCGGCAAAGAAACTCATCAAATTCCCATACGTTCTCCTGAGACACATTTACTGGACGATGACTGGGAACGCCTTGTTCTGTACTGGTCCCGAACCAAGAATGTGGTAAGGTCTATGAGCTCATTTTCTATTTTTAAGTATTATATTCTTGCGTCTTACTGTACTCTGTTCATGTAGAACAAGTGCCTAAACCTGAAGAACAACTGTTCTAATTTAAGATTCCATTGCCATCATAGTTCAAAAAAGTGCTAGGCGTTAATTGTGCGTTTTGCCACTGCCTTGCGCTTTACTGACCAAAGCGCATGCTTATGCGCAGTTATGCACAGATTATGTGTAGTTATGCGCAATGCGTTTTGCCAATGCCTAGAGCCTAGGCGCGCTTAAGCGCTCGCTTAGGCGCGCCTTTTTTTAACTATGATTGCTTTGCTCTTGTATCACTGTATTTACTCATACAAACTTATTTTTAAATTGAAGGATCCAATCGAAACTCCACTGGCACAGCAGGTATGTTCACGCATGTTTCTTTAACAGGTTTGCTCTTATCAATACCTCTGTTGATTTCAATTTCAATTGTGTATACAGTTGACTTTCATATCATGCACATTACTAGCATCACAACAGAGCCAATAGTGTTGTTGTACATGTACACCCGTGGTACCCATCTGAAATCTTGTTGTGCCGTGTAGTTTCCCACGGTTTGTATTCTTTCACTGCTGCTTTGTCTTGAACTGATATGATTTGAACCGTGTCTCTATTTTGATTTGGCAAGACAATGCAGTGACCATAGGACATAGATATATGTTTGTTTGATGCTTTTATTATGTACTAGTACTTGGCAATAGAAGACTTGGTAGTTTAATCCTATCCACCTTACTAATGAACTGGTTCACCGAAATGAGTTTCATATACTAGTACATGCTAAACTTGTTATGTGACTGCTTGTTTCTTCTTTTAGAATGCTGACAGAATATTGGGGAAGAGTGCCTTTTTAAGCAATGGTAAAGGAAGTAATGCAGATAAGGTTCAGGATAGTGACACATCCTTGTTGGTCTCCAACAAAGCTGATAAAACAGCTAAGGAAGACTATCTTGAAGACAGCGAGACAACCCCAAAGTCCTGTCTTGGTTTAGTGTTCGAGTTACTGGCCACTACCGCTTGCACAAGCTATTCAAACTCACTGTCTGAATCAGTTCGGTTTCCTGAGTCTCAACTACAAGCTGAAATACATCGATCAGCTGTGCTGGACAAGAAGCGGAAGGACTGCGGAAGTCCCTGGAGCATTCAGATGCATACTTTCTGGTGCAACGGCAAGCGTTGGAGGATTTTAGCGCCAAACAGGACAAAGCTAATCAGCTTGCTAAGCTTATTGCCAGCATGGTGGATACCCAGTATAACGTTTCTTGAGCTCTTCTGAAGTTGTTTCAGTTATGCTCTTGTTTTACTGCCGCGTTTATTTGCACTGGTGGCCAATTTTGACGGACAGTGTATGTAATGTGCTGCTTTGTTCCCTATATTTGCACTGGTGGCGAACTTTGATGCCCAGTGGATGTAATATGTGTAATAGCGGCAATAGGCTAGCGTTAATTGCTTGCTTATTTATTTCCTTATTGTCTTGTTTAGTTGTTTGCTTGTAGTCACTGCAGTTCTTTTTTTTTTCTAGTGGCCACAAAGCCTATTTTTGGTAACTAGGCCAAAATAATCATGGCAACACACGGACTGTTGTAACCATGGGCCTCCTGCAGGCCGTATGATCCATGGGCCTTCGTCCGGCCGTAGGATCCATCGGCCTTCTATACGGGCCTTAGGGTCCATGGGCCTTCTACGGGCCATAGGGTCCATGGGCCTTCTACGGGCCGTACGATCCATGGGCCTTCTACGGGCCGTACTATCCATGGGCCTCATACGGGCCGTAGGATCCATGGGCCTTCTACGGGGCGTATCATCATTTCGCCAATCATGGGCCGTACTATTCGTGGACCATAACGGGCCGTTAATAGGCCATATTTGATAACTCTATGAAAACAGCCCAACGGGTTTTTTCGACATGAAAATAGCCCAACGTATTAACGGTCCGCAAATGGGCCGACTGTAACGACGGGCTGAATTTGGCCCACAAGCAGAAAATGACAGTAACGGGCCGTATGTAACCGAATGCTGCAAATGAGCCCAAGAATCAATGGGCCCTGAGAAGGCCGAAAGATAACTTAGGCTGGAAACGGCCCAATGGAATAACAGGCCGTTAATGGGTATAAAGTGATACACTGTTCATTACGAGCCAGTTTCACCACGAGCCGTTAATGGGCCAAGAGTTACAAAGGTCCTCATAT
Source organism: Triticum aestivum (assembly GCF_018294505.1). Classification (NCBI taxonomy): domain Eukaryota; kingdom Viridiplantae; phylum Streptophyta; class Magnoliopsida; order Poales; family Poaceae; genus Triticum; species Triticum aestivum. Next base: position 351,246,426 of record NC_057805.1, on the reverse strand, counting down.
GGGCCGAAAGAAGTCATGGGCCACACATGGGCCGGAAGTTAAAACGGGCTGACTCATATTGGACGGCCCAGATGACGCTACTGGGCTTAATTCAGATAGGGCGTAACGGGCCCTGGGTTAGCGGGCTGTAAATGGGCTATATGCGAACAGGGTGTTAACAGGCTTTCCGTGGGCTGGCCCGCCACCTTTTGACGAGGTCAAACGGGCCGGCCTTTTCATAGGAATGGGCCTCTGTTGGGCCGTGCCACGTGTCGTCGTATCATAGGCGCCTTCGGTCCAATGAGCGGATGACATCTGTCCCAACGGTGAGCCGACACATGTTTCCTCCAGCCAATGATGATTTTACACGTGGAAAATCCACATTGGTCGGGGCTGTTAACGGGTTATCGGATCCAAAACCCAACCCGATAGCTTAACGGTGTTCCGTTACGGTGGATGCCACGTGTCGGTCACCCTTGACGAAAGCACTTCTGTGACGCGCGATTTATCGTCATGGAAGTGGACACTTCAGTGATGATAATTTTGGTAATGTCATGGAACACTTCTACGACAGCACATGTATGACTATCTTGATTCTGTCATAAAATCGTCATGGATGTACATGCATGACAAAAAACGTGACCTACTGTGACAAACACGTATCATCACGGAAGTGTATTTTTTTGTAGTGTAAGGTGGCAGTGCCGTCGCTCATGCTGGTTCTACTGCAGTGTCAAACGGACTAGTTGCTTAGTTTTATTTCAGAGGTGTGTTGTGCTGAGCCCCCAGCAGAACTATGTTTATGTTATTTCTCGTTATTTGAACTTTATGTTCTTTCTCGTTATTTGAACTCTTTAGTATGTACAGCAGTACTAGTACTAGTATGTCTTACTACTGTTCTTCTTGCAGTTGGTACTACTGCTCGTATCTTCGTGTTCCTACTGTACTTAATACGTTCTTACTAGTAGTATAATTTGGGTCAGTCAATTTGTGAAAGAAGTTCGATGGAGTGAAGGAAGAAGACGGCAAAGAAGCTACCCCAGTATCTATATTAGGGTGGCAGGGTGCCCATGATCTATCTTATGAGTGTTGGGTGTGGAATGTAGTTCGCTGGAAAAAATGGATCGTGCCCGAGGTTAAACGGATGGCGGGGATGGGGGGAGCATGGCGGTGGCAGGCGGTTCAGGGGAGGGCGGGACAGCGGCGGTAGGCGGTTAGGCGTGTGGCGGGCTGAGAAGATGAGCAGTGCATCAGTTTTGGAGGTTGAAGAAGCCCTTCTAGCCATGCATGTTGCATCCAATGGCTCACAAGAGTCGACTGACCCAAATTGTTCCTTCAGATTGCAGGATCCACGTGGCATTCAAGGTCTCGAAGGTAGATTCTGCGTCCGCACGCAGTTTGCGGGCTCGGCGCGGGCGCGACCGGCTTCCGCCGTGATAGCCACCATGCGCGCCTCCTCCGTGTGGGCGGAGACGACAATGACATGCTAGTTCCTCCTCACCGGCGTGCTGGAGCACACGTTCGTCCTCCTCTTCGTACGCTACGTGCATAAACGCGGCTCCACCAGCTGCTTGCGTGCTTGGCGGTGCGGCGGCATCGCGAGGAGGGACTGCAGACGACGTGAGTGGGCGAGGCTTCGGCTTCATGGCACAGGGATGGCGGCGACACGGCGGTGATGGGAGAGAAATTGTTGGTCGGAGCAGGCGGGCGCCGGCATGGGCAAGGGCGGCGGTGGCATATTGATGAGTGCGTGTATGGGAGCTTAGTTTAGTTTTATATAGGGTTGGTCAAACTTAAAAGAAAACCGTACTAGTACACATAAACATTAGACTGAGGCAGCACTTATATTAGTTACCACAGCCACGATACGGAATCCTGTGCAAGCGCGTAAACCGCGGCCGCGCGGTCGATCGAACGGTGCGTCACTGTGTCGCGCTCGAAGGACATCCACCGAACCTTTTTGTGTGTGTGAAAACAATCCCCGAATATTACTCAATTTTTTTTTCCTTGAAAAGTTCTTGGCGCTACAATATTTCCATATATTTGAATTTAGCTCCAGTTCGTGTTTATTTGGATTTGGACATTTTAGGTGCACCCTAGTTTTTTTTAATACTGATTTTGTGTGTGTGAGTGAGAGAGAACGTGTGTATGTGTCCATATGTGTGTTCTGGCGGAAGGGCAATGTGGAGACGGTGTGCGTGTGATAGAGACATAGAGAGGTGTGAATGTGCAAATGATCGTGCATGAGTGAGACATAGACAGATGCCGATACATTGTGTATACATGAGAGAACGGTCTTCTATTTTACTTGTGTGTGAGAGAGAGAGGGGGAGCATCCGTAACACAACAACCATCTCTCTCGATTCGTCCGTCCCTCGCACGATCGCATGTAACACATGCATCAACACACACATTTTGGCACCCTCACCCGGCTCCTGCCCACCTCAAGGCTCGCACATCGCTCTCTATCTCACACGCACGATCTCTTCGTGAAAACCCAATATCTGACACACACACCCCCCCTCCCCGGAGCACACAATTCATCCCCATCCAAGGTTATATGGCGACCACTCTCGCTTGTGCTTCTCTGCACCCCAGCATGCACAACACCTCAATCTTCGAAGAGGGCATCGAGGAGATCGAAGACGGCGACCACACTGCACTAGAGAATGCAGGGCCATTTGGAAGCAGGATGATGTGACGACGGCTAACTGACTCCTCCCCCCTCTCTCTCTCCCGCACAAAATTACCAATCCCTCTCTCCCCCTCAGAAAATGATCAATCCCTCAACCCACGAGATCCTTCCCCTCTCGTCCATGTTTTTCTAGCTCTTTCATCAAACTTGTTATCTCTTCTCCTTCCACGTGTACAGAATCCCGATGCACACGCATCTCACTGCAGGAAATATGCCCTAGAGGCAATAATAAAGTTATTATTTATTTCCTTATATCATGATAAATGTTTATTGTTCATGCTAGAATTGTATTAACCGGAAGCATAATACATGTGTGAATGCATAAACAAACAGAGTGTCACTAGTATGCCTCTACTTGACTAGCTCGTTGATCAAAGATGGTTGTGTTTCCTAGCCATAGACATGAGTTGTCATTTGATTAACGAGATCACATCATTAGGAGAATGATGTGATTGACTTGACCCATTCCGTTAGCTTAGCACTCGATCGTTTAGTATGTTGCTATTGCTTTCTTCATGACTTATACATGTTCCTATGACTATGAGATTATGCAACTCCCGTTTATCGGAGGAACACTTTGTGTGCTACCAAACGTCACAACGTAACTGGGTGATTATAAAGGTGCTCTACAGGTGTCTCCAAAGGTACTTGTTGGGTTGGCGTATTTCGAGATTAGGATTTGTCACTCCGATTGTCGGAGAGGTATCTCTGGGCCCACTCAGTAATACACATCACTATAAGCCTTGCAAGCATTGTGACTAATGAGTTAGTTGCGGGATGATGTATTACGGAATGAGTAAAGAGACTTGCCGGTAACGAGATTGAACTAGGTATCGAGATACCGACGATCGAATCTCGGGCAAGTAACATACCGATGACAAAGGGAACAACGTATGTTGTTATGCGGTCTGACCGATAAAGATCTTCGTAGAATATGTGGGAACCAATAGGAGCATCCAGGTTCCGCTATTGGTTATTGACCGGAGAGGTGTCTCGGTCATGTCTACATAGTTCTCGAACCCGTAGGGTCCGCACGCTTAACGTTACGATGATAGTTATATTATGAGTTTATATGTTTTGATGTACCGAAGGTTGTTCGGAGTCCCGGATGTCATCACGGACATGACGAGGAGTCTCTAAATGGTCGAGACATAAATATTGATATATTGGAAGCCTATGTTTGGACATCGGAAGTGTTCCGGGTGAAATCGGGATTTTTCCAGAGTACCGGGAGGTTACCGGAACCCCCCGGTAACTTAATGTGCCTTAGTGGGCCTAGGTGGAAGAGAGGAGAGGAGGCCAGGGCAGGGCCGCGCGCCCCTCCCCCCAGTCTGAATAGGACAAGGAGAGGGGGCCGGCGCCCCCCTTCCTTCCTCCCCTCCACCTTTTCCCCCTTCCTCTCCTAGTCCAACATGGAAAGGGGGGGAGTCCTACTCCGAGTAGGAGTAGGATTCCTCCTGGCGCGCCTCTCCTCCCTTGGCCGGCGGCCTCCCCCTTGCTCCTTTTTATACGGGGGCAGGGGGCACCTCTCTACACATAATTGATCAACGATCTTTTAGCCGTGTGCGGTGCCCCCCTCCACCATATTACACCCCGATAATATTGTAGCGGAGCTTAGGCGAAGCCTTGCGTCGGTAGAACATCATCATCGTCACCACGCTGTCATGCTGACGAAACTCTCCCTCAACACTCGGCTGGATCGGAGTTCGAGGGACGTCATCGAGCTGAACGTGTGCTGAACTCGGAGGTGCCGTGCGTTCGGTACTTGATTGGTCGGATCGTGAAGACGTACGACTACATCAACCGCGTTGTGTTAACGCTTCAGCTTTCGGTCTACGAGGGTACGTAGACAACACTCTCCCCTCTTGTTGCATGCATCACCATGATCTTGCGTGTGCGTAGGAATTTTTTTGAAATTACTACGTTCCCCATCAGTGGTATCAGAGCCTAGTTTTATGCGTTGATGTTATGTATGAGTAGAACACAAGTGAGTTGTGGGCGATATAAGTCATACTGCTTACCAGCATGTCATACTTTGGTTCGGCGGTATTGTGAGATGAAGCGGCCCAGACCGACATTACGCGTACGCTTACGCGAGACTGGTTTCACCGTTGCGAGCACTCGATGCTTAAAGGTGACTGGCTGGTGTCTGTCTCTCTCACTTTAGTTGAACCGAGTGTGGCTACGCCCGGTCCTTTCGAAGGTTAAAACAGCACCAACTTGACAAACTATCGTTGTGGTTTTGATGCATAGGTAAGAACGGTTCTTGCTATGCCCGTAGCAGCCACGTAAAACTTGCAACAACAAAGTAGAGGACGTCTAACTTGTTTTTGCAGGGCATGTTGTGATGTGATATGGTCAAGACATGATGCTATATTTTATTGTATGAGATGATCATGTTTTGTAACCGAGTTATCGGCAACTGGCAGGAGCCATATGGTTGTCGCTTTATTGTATGAAATGCAATCACCATGTAATTGTTTTACTTTATCACTAAGCGGTAGCGATAGTCGTAAAAGCAATAGTTGGCGAGACGACAACGATGCTACGATGGAGATCAAGGTGTCGCGCCGGTGACGATGGTGATCATGACGGTGCTTCGGAGATGGAGATCACAAGCACAAGATGATGATGGCCATATCATATCACTTATATTGATTGCATGTGATGTTTATCTTTTATGCATCTTATCTTGCTTTGATTGACGGTAGCATTACAAGATGACCTCTCACTAAAATTTCAAGGAAAAAGTGTTCTCCCTGAGTATGCACCGTTGCGAAAGTTCTTCGTGCTGAGACACCACGTGATGATCGGGTGTGATAGACTCTACGTTCGAATACAACGGGTGCAAAACAGTTGCACACGCGGAATACTCAGGTTAAACTTGACGAGCCTAGCATATACAGATATGGCCTCGGAACACGGAGACCGAAAGGTCGAGCGTGAATCATATAGTAGATATGATCAACATAGTGATGTACACCATTGAAACTACTCCATCTCACGTGATGATCGGACATGGTTTAGTTGATTTGGATCACGTAATCACTTAGATGATTAGAGGGATGTCTATCTAAGTGGGAGTTCTTAAAGTAATATGATTAACAGAACTTAAATTTATCATGAACTTAGTACCTGATAGTATCTTGCTTGTCTATGTTAATTGTAGATAGATGGCCCGTGCTGTTGTTGCGTTGAATTTTAATGCGTTCCTTGAGAAAGCAAAGTTGAAAGATGATGGTAGCAATTACACGGACTGGGTCCGTAACTTGAGGATTATCCTCATTGCTGCACAGAAGAATTACGTCCTGGAAGCACCGCTGGGTGCCAGGCCTCCTGCAAGAGCAGCACCATAAGTTATGAACGTCTGGCAGAGCAAAGCTGATGACTACTCGATAGTTCAGTGTGCCATGCTTTACGGCTTAGAACCGGGTCTTCAACGACGTTTTGAGCATCATGGAGCATACGAGATGTTCCAGGAGTTGAAGTTAATATTTCAAGCAAATGCCCGAATTGAGAGGTATGAAGTCTCCAATAAGTTCTACAGCTGCAAGATGCAAGAGAATAGTTCTGTCAGTGAGCATATACTCAAAATGTCTGGGTATAATAATCACTTGATTCAACTGGGAGTTAATCATCCAGATGATAGCGTCATTGACAGAATTCTTCAATCACTGCCACCAAGCTACAAGAGCTTCATGATGAACTGTAACATGCAAGGGATGAATAAGACAATTCCCGAGCTCTTCGCAATGCTAAAGGCAGCGGAGGTAGAAATCAAAAAGGAGCATCAAGTGTTGATGGTCAATAAGACCACTAGTTTCAAGAAAAAGGGCAAAGGGAAGAAGAAGGGGAACTTCAAGAAGAACAGCAAGCAAGTTGCTATTCAGGAGAAGAAACCCAAGTCTGGACCTAAGCCTGAAACTGAGTGCTTCTACTGCAAGCAGACTGGTCACTAGAAGCAGAACTGCCCCAAGTATTTGGCGGATAAGAAGGATGGCAAGGTTAACAAAGGTATATGTGATATACATGTTATTGATGTGTACCTTACTAATGCTCGCAGTAGCACCTGGGTATTTGATACTGGTTCTGTTGCTAATATTTGCAACTCGAAACAGGGGCTACGGATTAAGCGAAGATTGGCTAAGGACGAGGTAACGATGCGCGTGGGAAATGGTTCCAAAGTTGATGTGATCACGGTCGGCACGCTACCTCTACATCTACCTTCGGGATTAGTTTTAGACCTAAATAATTGTTATTTGGTGCCAGCGTTAAGCATGAACATTATATCTGGATCTTGTTTAATGCGAGACGGTTATTCATTTAAATCAGAGAATAATGGTTGTTCTATTTATATGAATAAAATCTTTTATGGTCATGCACCCTTGAAGAGTGGTCTATTTTTGTTGAATCTCGATAGTAGTGATACACATATTCATAATGTTGAAGCCAAAAGATGCAGAGTTAATAATGATAGTGCAACTTATTTGAGACACTGTCGTTTAGGTCATATCGGTGTAAAGCGCATGAAGAAACTCCATACTGATGGACTTTTGGAATCACTTGATTATGAATCACTTGGTACTTGCGAACCGTGTGTCATGGGCAAGATGACTAAAACACCGTTCTCCGGTACTATGGAGAGAGCGACTAATTTGTTGTAAATCATACATACCGATGTATGTGGTCCAATCAATATTGAGGCTCGTGGCGGATATCGTTATTTTCTCACCTTTATAGATAATTTGAGCAGATATGGGTATATCTACTTAATGAAACATAAGTCTGAAACATTTGAAAAGTTCAAAGAATTTCAGAGCGAAGTTGAAAATCATCGTAACAAGAAAATAAAGTTTCTACAATCAGATCGTGGAGGAGAATATTTGAGTTACGAGTTTGGCCTACATTTGAAACAATGCGGAATAGTTTCGCAACTCACGCCACCCGGAACACCACAACGTAATGGTGTGTCCGAACGTCGTAATCGTACTTTACTAGATATGGTGCGATCTATGATGTCTCTTACTGATTTACCGCTATCGTTTTGGGGTTATGCTTTAGAGACGGCTGCATTCACTCTAAATAGGACACCATCGAAATCCGTTGAGACGACGCCTTATGAACTATGGTTTGGCAAGAAACCAAAGTTGTCGTATCTCAAAGTTTGGGGTTGCGATGCTTATGTGAAGAATCTTCAACCTGATAAGCTCGAACCTAAATCGGAGAAATGTGTCTTCATAGGATACCCAAAGGAGACTGTTGGGTACACCTTCTATCACAGATCCGAAGGCAAGACATTCGCTGCTAAGAATGGATCCTTTCTAGAGAAGGAGTTTCTCTCGAAAGAAGTGAGTGGGAGGAAAGTAGAACTTGATGAGGTAACTGTACCTGCTCCCTTATTGGAAAGTAGATCATCACAGAAACCAGTTTCTGCGACACCTACACCAATTAGTGAGGAAGTTAATGATAATGATCATGAAACTTCAGATCAAGTTATTATTGAACCTCGTAGGTCAACCAGATTAAGATCCGCACCAGAGTGGTACGGTAATCCTGTTCTGGAGGTTATGTTGCTAGACCATGACGAACCTACGAACTATGAAGAAGCGATGGTGAGCCCAGATTCCGCAAAATGGCTTGAGGCCATGCAATCCGAGATGGGATCCATGTATGAGAACAAAGTATGGACTTTGGTTGACTTGCCCGATGATCGGCAAGCCATTGAAAATAAATGGATCTTCAAGAAGAAGACTGATGCTGATGGTAATGTTACTGTCTATAAAGCTCGACTTGTTGCAAAAGGTTTTCGACAAGTTCAAGGGATTGACTACGATGAGACCTTCTCACCCGTAGCGATGCTTAAGTCTGTCTGAATCATGTTAGCAATTGCCGCATTTTATGATTATGAAATTTGACAAATGGATGTCAAAACTGCATTCCTGAATGGATTTCTGGCAGAAGAGTTGTATATGATGCAACCGGAAGGTTTTGTCGATCCAAAGGAAGCTAACAAAGTGTGCAAGCTCCAGCAATCCATTTATGGACTGGTGCAAGCCGCTCGGAGTTGGAATAAATGCTTTGATAGTGTGATCAAAGCATTTGGTTTTATACAGACTTTTGGAGAAGCCTGTATTTACAAGAAAGTAAGTGGGAGCTCAGTAGCATTTCTGATATTATATGTGGATGACATATTGCTAATTGGAAATGATATAGAATTTCTGGATAGCATAAAAGGATACTTGAATAAGAGTTTTTCAATGAAAGACCTCGGTGAAGCTGCATATATATTGGGCATCAAGATCTATAGAGATAGATCAAGACGCTTAATTGGACTTTCACAAAGCACATACCTTGAAAAAGTTTTGAAGAAGTTCAAAATGGATCAAGCAAAGAAAGGGTTCTTGCCTGTACTACAAGGTTTGAGATTGAGTAAGACTCAATGCCCGACCACTGCAGAAGATAGAGAGAAGATGAAAGATGTTCCCTATGCTTCAGCCATAGGCTCTATCATGTATGCAATGCTGTGTACCAGACCTGATGTGTGCCTTGCTATAAGTTTAGCAGGGAGGTACCAAAGTAATCCAGGAGTGGATCACTAGATAGCGGTCAAGAACATCCTGAAATACCTGAAAAGGACTAAGGATATCTTTCTCGTTTATGGAGGTGACAAAGAGCTCATCGTAAATGGTTACGTTGATGCAAGCTTTGACACTGATCTGGACGATTCTAAATCGCAAACCGGATACGTATTTACATTGAATGGTGGAGCTGTCAGTTGGTGCAGTTCTAAGCAAAGTGTCGTGGCGGGATCTACGTGTGAAGCGGAGTACATAGCTGCTTCGGAAGCAGCAAATGAAGGAGTCTGGATGAAGGAGTTCATATCCGATCTAGGTGTCATACCTAGTGCATCGGGACAAATGAAAATCTTTTGTGACAATACTGGTGCAATTGCCTTAGCAAAGGAATCCAGATTTCACAAGAGAACCAAGCACATCAAAAGACACTTCAATTCCATCCAGCATTTAGTCCAGGTGGGAGACATAGAAATTTGCAAGATACATATGGATCTGAATGTTGCAGACCCGTTGACTAAGCCTCTTCCACGAGCAAAACATGATCATCACCAAGACTCCATGGGTGTAAGAATCATTATTGTGTAATCTAGATTATTGACTCTAGTGCAAGTGGGAGACTGAAGGAAATATGCCCTAGAGGCAATAATAAAGTTATTATTTATTTCCTTATATCATGATAAATGTTTATTGTTCATGCTAGAATTGTATTAACTGGAAACATAATACATGTGTGAATACATAAACAAACAGAGTGTCACTAGTATGCCTCTACTTGACTAGCTCGTTGATCAAAGATGGTTATGTTTCCTAGCAATAGACATGAGTTGTCATTTGATTAACGGGATCACATCATTAGGAGAATGATGTGATTGACTTGACCCATTCCGTTAGCTTAGCACTCGATCGTTTAGTATGTTGCTATTGCTTTCTTCATGACTTATACATGTTCCTATGACTATGAGATTATGCAACTCCCGTTTACCGGAGGAACACATTGTGTGCTACCAAACGTCACAATGTAACTGGGTGATTATAAAGGTGCTCTACAGGTGTCTCCAAAGGTACTTGTTGGGTTGGCGTATTTCGAGATTAGGATTTGTCACTCCGATTGTCGGAGAGGTATCTCTGGGCCCACTCAGTAATACACATCACTATAAGCCTTGCAAGCATTGTGATTAATGAGTTAGTTGTGGGATGATGTTTTACGGAATGAGTAAAGAGACTTGCCGGTAACGAGATTGAACTAGGTATCGAGATACCGACGATCGAATCTCGGGCAAGTAACATACCGATGACAAAGGGAACAACGTATGTTGTTATGCGGTCTGACCGACAAAGATCTTCGTAGAATATGTGGGAACCAATATGAGCATGCAGGTTCCGCTATTGGTTATTGACCGGAGAGGTGTCTCGGTCATGTCTACATAGGTCTCGAACCCGTAGGGTCCGCACGCTTAACGTTACGATGATAGTTATATTATGAGTTTATATGTTTTGATGTACCGAAGGTTGTTCGAAGTCCCGGATGTGATCACGGACATGACAAGGAGTCTCGAAATGGTCGATACATAAAGATTGATATATTGGAAGCCTATGTTTGGACATCGGAAGTGTTCCGGGTGAAATCGGGATTTTTCCGGAGTACCGGGAGGTTACCGGAACCCCCCGGTAACTTAATGGGCCTTAGTGGGCCTAGGTGGAAGAGCGGAGAGGAGGCCAGGGCAGGACCGCATGCCCCTCCCCCTCAGTCCAAATAGGACAAGGAGAGGGCGGCGGCGCCCCCCTTCCTTCCTACCCTCCACCTTTTGCCCCTTCCTCTCCTAGTCCAACATGGAAAGACTCCTCCTGGCGCGCCTCTCCTCCCTTGGCCGGCGGCCTCCCCCTTGCTCCTTTATATACGAGGGCAGGGGGCACCTCTCTACACACAATTGATCAACGATCTTTTAGCCGTGTGCGGTGCCCCCCTCCACCATATTACACCTCGATAATATCGTAGCGGAGCTTAGGCGAAGCCCTGCGTCGGTAGAACATCATCATCGTCACCACGCCGTCGTGCTGACGAAACTCTCCCTCAACACTCGGCTGGATCGGAGTTCGAGGGACGTCATCGAGCTGAACGTGTGCTGAACTCGGAGGTGCCGTGCGTTCGGTACTTGATCGGTCGGATCGTGAAGACGCACGACTACATCAACCGCGTTGTGTTAACGCTTCCGCTTTCGGTCTACGAGGGTACGTAGAAAACACTCTCCCCTCTCGTTGCTATGCATCACCATGATCTTGCGTGTGCGTAGGAATTTTTTTGAAATTACTACGTTCCCCATCACTCACGTATATTACATGTCTCCATCTTTCTCACAGACCTAACTTGTTCCACTCTCTTTCTCTCTCTCTCTCTCTCTCTCTGTCTCATTAGGTTTGTCTCCTACTCTCTCGTCCACATAGATACAATCTTTCCCGCCCTATCTGCTCCATCTTCGCTAGCTCTCTCTACACGTTTCATTCCCACATTGGGATGTGTTCAAAATGTTGCTTTTATAATGGATGATGTAGAGTTATGGTTGGTTTTGCTGCATCCTACCAAGTAATAACTATGAAATGCATTTAGATTCTCATTTGACTGGGATTATGTGAGTTTGAGCATATTGTGAAGTACTATAGACCCCGTATACATCTTGGAATTCAACAATGATGGCAACTATTGAATTGTATAGACCATTACATTCGAAGTCAGTAGCCTAATATTTTTTTTTCACAATTACAACAAATGATTAATTCAGTACAAACTAAGAAAACAAATGTGAACTCTCTCCGTTTTTATTTAAGTCCGCGTATTAGCATTGGTCAAAGTCAAGATTTGTAAACTCTCAGAAAGTTTATAACAAAAAATATTAACATATACAATACAGTAACAAATAAATACCATTAGATTCATTATTGAATGTACTTTCACATCATACATATTTGTTATGGTAAATGTTTATATTTTTCTATAAACTTGGTCAAACTTTAGGAAGTTTGACTTTGATCAAACATAATATGCAAAGTTAATAAAAACGGAGGGAGTACTAGTAGTTACTAGTACTACTCGCTAGTGGCTTAGCCCAATCACGCAGCATGCCACACGGGGAGTTCAGTGTCACAAAATTTTGAGGTCGGCGTGAAAATCTCCCGCGACCCTAATTCGAGCAGTGAGAAGTTACCATCATAGTCTTTGGAACAGGCCTACGGATGACGCTTGGTAGGGGGCTGTTTTTGTAACTTCAGGTTCACCCTACCCAGCGAACTCCACCCCGACACCCAGAGTAGTACACCTGAATACTCTCCATTTTCTATACCCACCGCAAAATAGACTTCTCCACGGCACCGCAGCCTTCGTGCTCCCCCCTTCTACATCAGCGCACTCGTCCACCGCAGCGCATCTGCCTCATCGACGACCTTGTACGCCGAACTAGAGCCGGTCCACCGTCGTCGTCGTACACGGAGCCTCTTCCCCGGCACCGTCTTCCACGATCTTGGATCTGCTTCCCGGAAGCCGACGCCAAGCGCAGAAGTACCACCGTCATGGAAAATGAACTGACTCCCGTTGCTGACCATGATGCATAGAGGCCGTCGCGACCATTATTCTCCTCCTCGATTGGTAATGTGTGTATTGAATCACTTAGCAGTACATGTGTAGTTCCAATTTTGTTCATACCTACCCTTCAAATTTCTTGGTAGCTATTGTTCCCGTAAAAGTAATTGGTTATAGCCTCCATTGTCCAACAGAATATCAGCTTGTAATTGTGCTTCGCTCCTGTGTCGCGCTGTGCTTGGGTAGGTTCTTCATCTATAACCAGTAGTGTGGTAAATGATGAAAAGTTTTTTAGAACTAGCAAGATGCCCATGCGTTGCACGCATCAATATGCATTTGTATGAGTAGTTTATCTTGTGGGAGAAATGGATGAACGGGGAAAGGCCTTATTTGCAAATCTGGAGATGGGTGTGGGTATCTTTCTGCAAAATTGGCATAGTTTCCTTCCTATTCATCGGATATAAATCGGACGGCCTAAATTGCAGGATGGCTGGCACACCATCATCACCAACTCTGTTTTTTAAATAAAAAAAGAGTAGAGAGTAGAGAAGTAGAGATAAATATTAAATCTCTACTCTTATGAAAAACAGAGTTGGTGATGATGGTGTGCCTGCCATCCTGCAATATAGGAATTCCAATCTATATCTGACAGATAGGAAGGAAACTATGGCAATTTTGCAGAAAGATACCCGCACCCCTCATCAAATTTGCAGATAAGGCCTTCCCTCGTTCATCCTTATCTCCCACAAGATAAACTACTCATATAAATGCATCTTGATGTTCCGTCCAACGCACGGGCATCTTGCTAGTATAAAATAAATATAACAGTAGAGAAGAGAGTAGAGACAGCAGGGACGTCGGGAAAGGATCGCGCGCGCGTGGGAAAAATCGGCAGGGCGCGCACTAGTTTTGGCGCGCGGTGTCCGGCGCGCTTTATAAAATCCAACGCCCTCCCACCACTCTGTGCCTTGCCACCACTCTCTCCCCGCTCTGTGCCTTGCCACCGCTCTCTCCCCACTGTTTCTCGCCTCGCCGCCGTCGCGCCACCATACCGCCGCGTCGCTGGGAAACTTGGGGATACCGCGGCGTCCGTGCGTGCCCCTCCGGCGGCTTCTCCGCCGAGATCCGGTTCCGCGGGATGCGCCTCGGCCTCGGCAATTTCGACACCCCCAACGAGGCCGCCCGCGCGTACGACACGGCGACGTGGCGCCTCCGGTAGCCTCATAGAACATTGAACTTCCTGATACGTCTTCGTCGTACCTATAATTTTTGATTGTTCCATGCCAATATTATACAACTTTCATATACTTTTGGAAACATTTTATACTAGTTTTGGGACTAACATATTGATCCAGTGCCTAGTGCCAGTTCCTGTTTGTTGCATGTTTTTTTGTTTTGCAGAAAATCCATATCAAATAGATTCCAAACGGGATAAAAACTGACAGAGATTTTTTTTGTAATATATGTGAATTTTGGGAAGTGGAATCAACGCGAGACGATCCTCGAGGGGGCCACGAGGCAGGGGGCGCGCCCCTGACCCTCGTGGACACCCCGGAAGGCGGTTTCTGCCCTTCTTTCGCCGCAAGAAAGCTAATATCCAGATAAAAATCGTGTTCAAATTTCAATCCAATCAGAGTTACGGATCTCCGGGAATATAAGAAACGGTGAAAGGCCAGATCTAGGAGCGCAGAAACAGAGAGATAGAGAGACAAATCTAATCTCGGAGGGGCTCTCACCCCTTCCATGCCATGGAGACCAAGGACCAGAGGGGAAACCCTTCTCCCATCTAGGAAGAAGGTCAAGGAAGAAGAAGAAGAAGGGGGGCCCTCTCCCCTCTCTTCCGGTGGCGTTGGAACGCCGCCGGGGCCATCATCATCACCGCAATCTACGCCAACAACTTCACCGCCCTCATCACCAACTCTTCCCCCCTCTATGCAGCGGTGTAACTCCTCTTTTACCCGGTGTAATCTCTACTTAAACATGGTGCTCAACTCTATATATTATTTCCCAATGATGTATGGCTATCCTATGATGTTTGAGTTGATCCGTTTTTTCCTATGGGTTAATTGATGATCGTGATTGGTTTGAGTTGCATGTTTTATTATTGGTGCTGTCCTATGGTGCTCTCCATGTCACGCAAGCGTGAGGGATTCACTGTAGGGTGTTGAAATACGTTCATGATTCGCTTATAGTGGGTTGCTTGGGTGACAGAAGCATAAACCCGAGTAAGGGGGTTGTTGCGTATGGGATAAAGAGGACTTGATGCTTTAATGCTATGGTTGGGTTTTACCTTAATGATCTTTAGTAGTTGCGGATGCTTGCTAGAGTTCCAATCATAAGTGCATATGATCCAAGAAGATAACGTATGTTAGTTTCTGCCTCTCCCTCAAATAAAATTGCAATAATGATTACCGGTCTAGTTATCGATTGCCTAGGGACAAATAACTTTCTTGTGTGACAACAAGCTCTCTACTAAAACTAACTTAGTTGTGTCTTCATCTAAACAGCCCCTACTTTTTATTTACGCGCTCTTTATTATCTTGCAAATCTATCCAACAACACCTACATAGTACTTCTAGTTTCATACTTGTTCTAGGTAAAGCAAATAAGCGTGCGTAGAGTTGTATCGGTGGTCGATAGAACTTGAGGGAATATTTGTTCTACCTTTAGCTCCTCGTTGGGTTCGACACTCTTACTTATCGAAAGAGGCTACAATTGATCCCCTATACTTGTGGGTTATCAAGACTTTTTTCTGGCGCTGTTGCCGGGGAGTCATAGCGTGGGGTGAATATTCTCGTGTGTGCTTGTTTGCTTTATCACTAAGTAGTTTTTATTTCCTGTTCTAAGTTGTTCCCTATCTTTAGTTATGGATATGGAACACGAAACACCAAAAAAATTAGTGGTACTTGCTACTCATGGAGATGGGGAACCTCCTAAAACCCTCGATGCTCATTATGCGAAAGATATTATGTACTACTTTGATAATCCTGAGAAAACCCCATTCAATTATGTTATGGGAGACACGTTGGATCAACCTGAATACTTTAGGGATTATCGCTTCACTCAAAAGGGAAACTATTATGGGATCAAATTTATATGTTGTATTGGTATGCTCGACAACTATGCTTGAGATATGATTATACTTGTTGCTCTAGGATGAAGGCTCCACCCCTTCCCTTTTCATGCAGATTTAATGATAATAAAATCTTGTCTTCTTATGCTAATGGTATATATGATTACTATGATGTGGAACAAATAGAAGAATTTGTTGCTTTTATGGGTTCTTATGAAATTGAATCTTTGTTTAAAGAGTTTGAAGATGTTGATGATTCAGTTTATAGACCTGAAAATTTTGCTATACTTAAATATTGCTATGAAAATTATGAATTCAATTCCGATATTGATGATTTTATTGAGAGAGTCTCCGCTGTCCAAGAAGAGACTAATATTTTGCAGGAGTCTATGGAAGAAGAAATTAATGAGATTGTGAGCTCATTGGATGAAAAAGATGAGGAGGAGAGCAAAGAACAAAAGGAGGAAGAGCGGATTGATCACCTGTGCCCACCTTCTAATGAGAGTAATTCTTCAACTCATACATTGTTTATTTTCCCTTCGTGCTTACCGAAGGATGAATGCTATGATGATTGTTATGATCCCGTTGATTCTTTTGAAATATCCCTTTTTGATGATGCTTGCTATGCTTGTGGCCAAGATGCCAATATGAATTATGCTTATGGAGATGAACTTGCTATAGTTCCTTATGTTAAACATGAAATTGTTGCTATTGCACCCACTCATGATAATCCTATTATCTTTTTTAATTCTCCCGACTAAACTATATCAGAGAAGTTTGTCCTTATTAAGGATTATATTGATGGGTTGCGTTTCACTACTACACATGATGATTTTGATATATATAATATGCATGTGCTTGCTGCTCCTACTTGCAATTATTATGAGAGAGAAACTACATCTCCGCCTCTCCAGGTTTCCAATATGATAAAATTGCAAGAAACTGTTTATACTATGCATTGGCCTTTACTATGTGTGCATGAATTATTCTTTTATGACATGTCGATGCATAGGAAGAGAGTTAGACTTCGTTGTTGCATGATATATGTTACTTTGTGCTCACTACTAAATCATAAATCATTGTTAATTAAAATTGGCTTTGATATACCTTGGGATCCGGGTGGATTCATTACTTGAGCACTATATGCCTAGCTTAATGGCTTTAAAGAAAGCGCTGCCAGGGAGACAACCCGGAAGTTTTAGAGAGTCATTTATTTCTGTTGAGTGCTTTCATATAGTTTAAAAACAAAAAAATAAAGAGGGGAACCCAAAACTTTTCAAAAAGGAAAGTGAAAGTGAGAGAGACAAGCATTGTTGAAGTGGGGGAGCTCCTTGAACTTTGCTCATGCTCACGGAAACTTTGTGAATCTTGATTACAGAAACTTTTCAACAAAAAGAATTATCCCCTTATACAATTCCATTGTATTATAAACATAATGTGCCAAGATTTGCCTTTAGGATGTTTACATTGCTTGTTGGTTTGTGCGGTGCAATACAGAAACTCTGGCTGTAGTACGCGATTTTACATTTTTTACTGGAACGTAATATGGTTCTGAAACTTTTTGCACTGTCTTTCTATGCAAATTGTTTATTTTTCCCATTTTTCAGAATTTTTGGAGTACCATAGGTATGGTGAATGTTCAGATTATTACAGACCGTCCTGTTTAAGACAGATTCTGTTTTTGATGCATAGTTTGCTTGTTTTGATGAAACTATCGATTTCTATCAGTGGATTAAGCCATGGAAAAGTTATATTACAGTAGCTACAATGCAAAAACAAAATATTACTTGGCTTGCAACAGTACTTAGAGTAGTGTTTTGCTTTATTATACTAACGGATCTTACCAAACTTTCTGTTAAGTTTTGTGTGATTGAAGTTTTCAAGTTTTGGGAGAGATCACGATGGATGAAGGAATAAGGAGTGGCAAGAGCCTAAGCTTGGGGATGCCTGAGGCACCCCAAGGAAATATTCAAGGACTCCCAAGCAACCAAGCTTGGGGATGCCCCAGAAGGCATCCCCTCGTTCTTCTAACAATCATCGGTAATTTTACTTGGAGCTATATTTTTATTCGTCACATGATATGCGTAAATCATGGAGCGTCTTTTGCATTTAGTTTTCACTTTTCTTTGATGCACCATGCTGGTATGAGATAGTCCTTGGTTGATTTATAGAATGCTCATTGCACTTCACTTATATCTTTTGAGTATGGCTTTATAGAATGCTTCATGTGCTTCACTTATATCGTTCGAAGTTTGGATTGCCTGTTTCTCTTCACATAGAAAACCACCATTTGTAGAATGCTCATTTGCTTCACTTATATTTGTTAGAGCGTGGGCATATCGTTTGTAGAAAGAATTAAACTCTCTTGCTTCACTTATATCTATTTAGAGAGTTGACAGGAATTGGTCATTCACATGGTTAGTCATAAAATCCTACATAAAACTTGTAGATCACTGTATATGATATGTTTGATTCCTTGCAATAGTTTTGCGATATGAAGATGGTGATATTAGAGTCATGCTAGTGGGTAGTTGTGGATTGTAGAAATACTTGTGTTGAAGTTTGTGATTCCCGTAGCATGCACGTATGGTGAACCATTATGTGATGAAGTCGGAGCATGAGGTATTTATTGATTGTCTTCCTTATGAGTGGCGGTCGGGGACGAGCGATGGTCTTTTCCTACCAATCTATCCCCCTAGGAGCATGCGCATAGTACTTTGTTTTGATGACTAATAGATTTTTGCAATAAGTATGTGAGTTCTTTATGACTAATGTTGAGTCCATGGATTATACGCACTCTCACCCTTCCATCATTGCTAGCCTCTTCGGTACCGTGCATTGCCCTTTCTCACCTCGAGAGTTGGTGCAAACTTCGCCGGTGCATCCAAACCCCGTGATATGATATGCTCTGTCACACATAAGCCACCTTATATCTTCCTCAAAACAGCCACCATACCTACCTATCATGGCATTTCCATAGCCATTCCGAGATATATTGCCATGCAACTTCCATCATCATCATATACATGACTCGAGCATTCATTGCCATATTGCTTTGCATGATCGTAAGATTGCTAGCATGATATTTTCATGGCTTGTCCATTTTTTGATATCTTTGCTACGCAAGATCATTGCACATCCTGGTACACCGCCGGAGGCATTCATATAGACTCATATCTTTGTTCTGGTATTGAGTTGTAAGTAAATAAAAGTGTGATGATCATCATTATTAGAAAATTGTCCCAGGTGAGGTTATCAAAATAAAAGAGGCCAAGGAAGCCCAAATAAAAAAAGAGGCCAAAGAAGCCCACCAAAAAAAGGAGAAAAAATGAGAGAAAATAGAGAAGGGACAATGTTACTATCCTTTTACCACACTTATGCTTCAGAGTAGCACCATGTTCTTCATATAGAGAGTCTCTTGAGTTATCAGTTTCATATATTAGTGGGAATTTTCATTATAGAACTTGGCTTGTGTATTCCGATGATGGGCTTCCTCAAATGTCCGAGGTCTTCATGAGCAAGCAAGTTGGATGCACACCCACTTAGTTTCCGGTTTGAGCTTTCATACACTTATAGGTCTTAGTGCATCTGTTGCATGGCAATCCCTACTCCTCACATTAACATCAATTGATGGGCATCTCCATAGCCTGTTGATTAGCCGCGTCGATGTGAGACTTTCTCCTTTTTATCTTCTCCACACAACCTCCATCATCATATTCTATTCCACCTATAGTGTTATGTCCATGGCTCACGCTCATGTATTGCGTGAAAGTTGAAAAGGTTTGAGAACGTCAAAAGTATGAAACAATTGCTTGGCTTGTCATCGGGGTTGTGCATGATTTGAATATTTTGTGTGGTGAAGATGGAGTATAGCCAGACCATATGATTTTATAGGGATAACTTTGTTTGGCCATGTTATTTTGAAAAGACATGACTGCTTTATTAGTATGCTTGAAGTATTATTGTCTTAATGTCAAAAGATAGACTATTGCTTCGAATCACTCGTGTCTTAATATTCATGCCATGATTAGATTACATGATCAAGATTATGCTAGGTAGCATTCCACATCAAAAATTATCTTTTTTATCATTTACCTACTCGAGGACGAGCAGGAATTACTTCCCCAATGTGCCGACGTGGGAGCGGGTGCAGGACCTCGCGCCTCTGCCGCGGCTTATCACCGACGAGGATCATCGCGACAACCGGAGGCCGTGTAGCGACCAGACCTCAAACAGTCTGATCTCTGTGCATCAGTGTCATCCCTGGATCGGTAATGCTGACACGCACAGTACTTGAGGATTTATAACAGAGTAGTAATCACACACATATTACAGCGAATGTCTCAAAAGAGAATTTATTACAATAAATATGTCTTAAGGCCATCTAATACGATAACAGCGGAAGGCTTGAAGATAAAGTGAGTCCATCAACTCCAACGACATCACTGAGTGAAAGACAACGACCTATGGCTCCTTACTCGTCGTCTGAAAACTCTGCAACATGATACGTTGCAGCCCGAAACGGGCCAGCACATGGAATATGCTGGCAAGGCAACACAAAAGAGTAATGAACAGAATAAAGCTATCACTACATGCATATATGGCTGGTGGAGGCTGTATGGTTAATATGTTTTGTGGAAAGCCAATTTTTCCTAGAACAAAGGAATAAATTTTATTTAACTATCATGGTGGTTGTTAAACATTGAGAAGGTTCACCCAACTCAATCCTAATTAAGCATCATCATTAAACCCAATCAAATTATATTAAGAGTGATGAGATCCACATGATAATCCAAGAACTAGATACTCAAGATGTCCATAACCGGGGACACGGCTAACCATGATTAGTTTGTACACTCTGTAGAGGTTTGCACACTTTTCCCCACAAGACTCGATCTCCTCCGTTGGATTTCTCGCACTACATAATGTTTGAGAAACGGATGACCGATACACAGTCTTTCCGAAGAGGTCCCCTTAAGCGATAGACAGGCCTGTACACCTACAATCCCCTACATCTGCTAGCCCATCAAGGAAAGGTCTCCCACAACTTACTCAACTATGCCAGAGCCCATAATGGCATGTGGTTGCACATGGAAGTTTCTAGCATGAATAATCTTATGATCCCTTTGAGCCTGGGTGGCAGTCCATAGGTGAATCACACGGTACCCCGGGATTTCCAAAAATACAGGCAACATTGGGTTCCCCAGTGTAACAACCCAAATTTTCAATTTGGAATGTTTTACAATTATTAGCTAAGCATCTATGCATTTTGATTGAAATTGAGTGGCATTCGAAAATTTCAGAGGCAGTTGAGTTTGTGTTGTGAATTTGAACTTGATTTGGCATTGAAATTTATTTCAAATATCCCTGACAAATACTTGATCAAAAGTATGAGAGGAGCTAACATGACACTCCAAAAATGTCAGAAGAAATGTATTGCCAAAAAGTTTGAATTCAAATCTGAATTTTATTTGGGATTACCAGAAATTGTTTTTTAGTTTGAGTTTTACCTCTGGAAAAATGTCCACATTGTAGGATTAATTCCCCTGAGAATTTTGATATATATATGTCCTATAAAAAGGTATATATATTTTTTTATATTTTCCCTTCCTCTATTTCAAAAAAAAGGGGAAAGCCTCAGGCGCCAGCCAGGCCAACCGGCCCAGCCAACGCCGAGCGCAGCCCACCAGCGGGCCAGGCGCAGCCCATCGACGCCGAGTCGGCCTGCCCCAGCGCGCCCGCACGCCCGAACCCTCTCCCGATCGGTCCCCCGATGCCCTCTCCCTCTCTCTCACTGACGCGCTGGCCCCACCTCTTTCTTTCCCCTCGCGCATGGCACGCCGCACCGGAGCACGCGCAGAGCGCGCCCGACACCGCGATCTTCTCGGGATCGCAATCCCGCGTCGCCCCCTCGTCCAAGTCCATGTCCTATAAGTTCCCCTCGCTCTCCTCTCCCGAACCTCCCAAAAACCCTAGCCCGAAACGCACCACAGCTCACACCCTCCTCCTTTGGATCTCGCCGCCGCCGCCTCGGTTCGCCGCCGCCGCCGCCACCGGTGAGCATCCCCCCTTGCTTCCAAGCTACACCACCCGAACCCCCTGTTCGTTCCTCATCTCCCTGACATCCTCTCTTCTCCCAGGGAGCCCCGAAACCGTCGTCCCCGAGCTCGACCGCCGCCCGCCGGAACTGCAGCTCACCAGGGAGTCGTCGCCGTCGCCCCGATCGCCACCTTCGTCCCCGAGCTCCACCAACTCCACCCCCGCCTCCGCAACTCCTCGCGGCACCTCTCCGACACCTTCGCCGACCTCCCGACTACCGAAGCCGCCGCACCGCCAATGCCCGAGCCGCCGCCGTCGTCTCCGTTCGTCGCCGCCGACGCTGTAAGCCCGAGCTCCCCTCTACCATTGGATCTCGCATGTATGACCTAGATTAGAAGCAACGAAGGGGTACGGTTTTATTTAATAGATCGGTTTTACTTACGGTTTTTTTGTTAGATCGAACCGGTCGACTTTTCTGTTTAGCCGCGGGCGCTTTTTATTTAGATTTTGCCTGAGCGGCATATAGGCCCAATAGCGTGGTTTTCTCTTTATTTTTATTTCTTCGTTTATGTTTAACAGAATAGTTCTGTTTTTGTTTTTGCTATTTCTTTTAGTTGGTTCAATATTTTTAGTTGATTTTTTTTGTGAGTTTGCAAATTTGTTGTAGTTTCTGTAGAAAATATGTTTAGCCATGTTTAAATTATTAGAAATAGTTTTATATTAGATTTAGACAGATTAGTTTTTCTGCCACAAATTGAGCTAGGATTATTATTTTTTTGTGATTCTTTTTGCTACTGCTTAGTTTTGACCATGCCTAGCAGTAGGAACTTGTTTGGGTATTTTAGATTTAATAAACAATTAGTTTTATGTCGAAATCAAGTTTTTCTTGTTTATTTAGCTAACTGTTGTTTTCCTACTGTTCTAGTTAGCAAATTATTTTATTTTTATTATTTTATATTTTATTTTAGATTAGTTTCTGTAGCTACAGAGGATGAACTTTTATTTACAGTAGAATAAAACTTTTATTTTATTTTCTTTGCTAGGATTGTTTTAGGCATAATAGGAGTTCTATAATAGCTTTTGATGTGATTCTTTTTGCTCCTAGTTTGTATGATGTTTTCCCTTCTGTTAGTTAGCAAAACCAATGCTTAGGTTCTGTTAAGAAAAGTTTTAGTTGTGTAAAACTATTTCTTAGTTGTTGCTTGATATGATGAAAACCTTGATTTGCTTTCTCCGAGTTTTTCTTTGGTTTTGGTTTGAGTGCTTGGGTGTTTTACTTCAACTTGCTGTTATGTTATATTGTGCTATACTTATTTGTGCTATTGTTTGACTCGGTAGAATTCCCGTAGTGCGAAGCCTGCTATTACGAGTCGCTAGCTTTCGAAGACCGTCAGCCAGGCAAGTCATTTGATCATGTTTTTACAATACCTATGATTTTATTGCATTATAGTTATACCTCCCCACCATGCATGCAGTAGGAGAATTTTGTTAAGTTATGTTCTTGAGTAGTATCATGAGGTAGGATGAACCCTTCTCCCTTGTTACCGATGCCCGGGACGATGTAGTTGATTGCTATGCTTTAGTAGACGGGGTTGGTTGAGTGATTCATAAGGGAGATGCGAGAGTCAAGATGATGACAACCCCATGATGTCAAGCTCAAGATGGACTTCAAAATTCACTACTGGGTGGAGGACGGTTGACGGGCACCCTGGAGAAACCAGCGGATGGCCGGGATGCATGGAGAAGTGCCATGACATCTTGCGGAAAGCTTCACCCAGCCACGAAGAGACGGATGGATACCCCATTGACCGGAAGCTTACCTGTGCAGCCGCAAGCCATTATGGGCTCTGGCTTGGTCGACCCTAGGCGTGACTCTGGCCGGACGGTGCTACGAGATGTAGAAGAACGGTAGGATTGGATGGGCACCGGCAGTGGCCCAGAGGAACTCTTCGGAAGACCCTGTTTCGTTCGTCCCGTCTTCAAACACCAGGCAGTGTGAAGACTTAAAGGAGGGAACGATTCTTGCGGGTAAAGTGCACAAATCTCTGCAGAGTAACAACCTAATCGATTAGCCGTGTCCCCGGTTACGGACAAATGAGCCTCTGGAATTGGAGTATTTCGGATATCTCAACACTGAACTTAATAAATTAATTGAGGGGGGTTATTTAATAATTGGGAACGAGACATTGGTTGGCGGAACCATCTCAATAACTACCAACATTTTGTAGTAATTGCAAATAAGTCCTTGTTGTAGGAAAAAAACCCGGCTTTTTCGCAAAACAATGAAACTTAGAGCCCCACAGCCAAATTGCATATAGTATTAGTAATTTTATTGTTGTTCTCTATTCATGACTTGCCGGCATATTCAAAATGCTGACCTACACGGCTGCAACATCTTATGTTGCAGAGGAATTTTCCGATCAAGAGTGAGGCTACGATCCACGCTTGGCGATTGCCCTATGGAGTTGGATGGACTCGCTATTCGTCTACGCTTCCGCAGCTTTATTTAGTTTATTTCTCATGAGTTGGCCTTCGGTCGAATTTATTATGATGTAATAAAGACTCGATATGAGAATCGTGTAATAAATTCAGGTGTGATTAAACTTTGAATCTTTGCATCAATGTACTGTGTGTGCCAGCATGATCTTGGGATGGTACAGCTACACAGAGACTTGACCGATTTCGGGTCGGGTCGTTTCAGAGATGGTATTCAGAGCACACGCTGACCGTAGGACGTAACCCCTAGGATCGGAAAGCCATAGGAAGAGACTATTTTATTTTATGTCCTTATCATTCCGTAATTCTCCCCTGTTCATTTCTGACTTCTCTCCGATTTTCAACATTCTAGATGGCCGCCGAGTTCACCCCAGTTCTGCTACCGGAGTTTTGCCAGCCAGATGAGACGATGCTTCTCGGCAGGAAGCTGGTTCAGATCGTGAAAAAGCTGAAGATTGCCCTGCCCTCAATCACCGGGAAGCCTATCAATGCACTTCCGACGGATACCCGCTACAGGATTATGGTGCACATTCCAGGGACGACCTTCGGAGGATATTCAGAGCCCATTGACTTTGAGTTTACCGATTTCACTTGGATCCTCGGAAGAGACATGGCGATTTATCGTGCACTTGGACATCTCCGAGAAGAGTACAGGGCCGAGCTCGACCCATCAGACCTCGCCATGATTTCTCGCAGAGCTAGGAATGGAGATATCATCCGTACCATAGAGGACGACTCCATTCTTTCATATGTCCAAGACTTGGAGAGTCTCATCAGGAACCGGGAAATCCAGACGTGCCGAAACTCGAAGGTACACAGGAGGTTGTTGTTCCGTGAACTGGAACTGGAGGAGAAAGCACGCGCGGACTTCCTTGAACATGAAGAAGAAGTCAAGGATTTTATGGAGAGAATCGAGGTCCGGGATAAATATATTGCCACACTGGAGGAGAAGATAGACCTGGGAGAAGACCTTTTTCCGAGTGGAGATGATGGACCTCTCGTGAGCAATGACCAGGATTATGAAGAGAGCTCCACCGAAGGAAGCCGCAAGAGGAGACGCCGCACCAGAGGACGCCGCACCGAAGGACGCAAGAATAATTGATGAAGATATTTAGTCGACCGCCATGTTATTTTTTTTATTTTTTTCGTCGATCAGTTAGGCCGTTATTTTCGATTAGTCGTGAGATTTTTTTTTGTAATCCCAGATTGAACCTTGTTTGAGATGAATGAATAAATGATTGGTGTGATTATGATTGTGCATTCATATGGGTAGTGCTATTTTCTCATTAGACCCTTGTTCTATTCTAATTTCTCATCCACTCCAAAACACCAGATGCCTCCGAGACGTGACCCCGGTTTCAACTTTCCGCCGGAGCTCACCCAGCTGATCCAGCAGCAGAATGCCCTGATGGAGATGCTCATCCAGAACCAGAACAACAACAACAATCCACCGCCACCACCCCCTGTTGACAACTTGACCCGCTTCCTAAGGCTGAATCCGCCAGTGTTCTCTAGCAGCACCGAGCCGATTGTGGCCGATGATTGGCTCCGCAAGGTCGGAAGGGAGTTAGCCACTGCTGGATGCACAGATGCAGAGAAGGTGCGCTTTGCCGCACATCAGCTTGATGGACCTGCAGCTTCTTGGTGGGAGAACTACACCGCCACTTATCCGGCCGCCACCGTGACATGGGCTGAGTTCCAGCATGCCTTCCGCACCGCTCATGTCTCAGCTAGAGCCATGAGTCTGAAGAAGCGTGAGTTCTGCAACTTACGCCAGGGGAACCGTACTGTGGGGCAGTACGTGGATGAGTTCAGCAAATTATCTCGCTATGCCCCAGATGATGTGGCCACAAATGCCGCAAAGCAAGAGAAGTTTCTCGAGGGACTCAATGATGAGCTAGGAATGCAGCTAATGGTGGCTACCTTCAACAACTACCAGGAGCTGGTAGACAAGGCCACCATACTTGAAGGAAAGCAGCAGCAGATTGATAGCCGCAAGCGGAAATATGGCCAGGGAAAGTACAACTCCGGAGCTCAGCAGAAGCCCCGCTATACCCCATACTCAGGAGGACATACCCATCACACCCATGGAGGACATAATCATGGAGGACATAACCATGGAGGGAATGGGAACAATCGCAACCACGACAACAACTCCAAGTCAGGCAATGGAGGCAATGGCAACCAGCACCGTCCTGCTCCGGCTCAGAAGGATCTGAGTCATATCACCTGTTTCAAGTGCCAGAAGACAGGACACTATGCCACCAATTGTCCGGAGGCCAAGCAGAGGAATGGAAACGGCAACGGCAATGGAAGCTCAGCAAAGAAGCCCAACCCTTTCTCTCGTGCTCAGGTGAATCACCTTGACGTGGAGGACGTCTATGATCAGCCAGACACTGTGGTTGGTAAGTTTTTATTAAGTTCACATCCAGTATTGGTACTCTTTGATTCCGGTGCAACGCATTCATTCATATCAAGGGTAGTTGTGGAAAAGTATGGGTTGCCCACTAGAACCCTTAGAACCCCACTTCAGGTCACTTCCCCAGGAGGAGAGATGACGGTAGGCTTAGGCTGTCATTCAACCCTCAGCATCGGAAACCATGATTTTCCCGCAGACCTCATAGTATTGGAATCCCAGAGTTTGGATGTAATTCTAGGCATGGATTGGTTGACCAAGTTTGAAGGAAACATCGACTGTGCTCGCAAGACGATTTTGCTCACCACCCCGGAGCAGAAAAGGATCAAGTATGTATCCAGACGCACACCGATGAAGAATCGGGTGAATTCCCTCACGGGTGTTGTTCAGGAGGAAGTGCCCGCAGTGCAAGATTTTCCCGATGTGTTTCCAGAGGAATTACCAGTAATGCCACCGGACAGAGACATTGAGTTTTTTATTGAGTTATTGCCCGGCACAGCCCCAATATCCAAGAGACCCTATCGGATGCCCCCGAATGATTTGGAAGAGATCAAGAAGCAAATTAAGGAGCTATTGGAGAAAGGATATATTCGCCCAAGCTCGTCACCTTGGGGACCCCAGTTCTTTTGGTAGAGAAGAAGGATGGAACCCTGAGAATGGTTGTGGATTATCGTTCATTGAACGATGTGACCATCAAGAACAAGTACCCTCTGCCGATGACTAATGATTTATTTGATCAACTAGTTGGAGACCGAGCATATCTCCGTGTGTCCCCACTTCGAGGAATCAAGAGGTTCGGTGTTAAAGGAAAGTTAGCACCCCGGTCTATAGGCCCCTATAAAATCCTCGAACGCAGAGGAGAAGTTGCATACAAGTTGGAATTGCTGGAAGGATTGTCTGGAGTTCACGATGTCTTCCATGTTTCTCAACTAAATAAATGCCATGCTGAG
The DNA here is from genome assembly GCF_018294505.1 of Triticum aestivum. NCBI lineage: Eukaryota > Viridiplantae > Streptophyta > Magnoliopsida > Poales > Poaceae > Triticum > Triticum aestivum. The sequence continues at coordinate 351,218,632 of NC_057805.1, read as the reverse complement.
ATGGCCGAAATTCCATTGAGAGACACAGTGCCCCTAGAGGCCATACAGCTCGACAGTGATCTGACTTATAAGGAGAAACCCATCCGAATTCTCGAGACTGCAAACAGAGTCACCCGCAGCAAGATCATCAAGTTTTGCAAGGTTCTGTGGAGTCATCATTCCGAGGAGGAAGCCACCTGGGAGCGAGAAGAAGACCTCTGCCGAGACCACGTGCACCTATTTGCTAGCCAACCCGAATCTCGAGGGTGAGATTCATCTTAAGGTGGGTAGGTTTGTAACATCCCAAATTTTCAATTTGGAATGTTTTACAATTATTAGCTAAGCATCTATGCATTTTGATTGAAATTGAGTGGCATTTGAAAATTTCAGAGGCAGTTGAGTTTGTGTTGTGAATTTGAACTTGATTTGGCATTGAAATTTATTTCAAATATCCCTGACAAATACTTGATCAAAAGTATGAGAGGAGCTAACATGACACTCCAAAAATGTCAGAATAAATGTATTGCCAAAAAGTTTGAATTCAAATCTGAATTTTATTTGGGATTTCCAGAAATTGTTTTTTTAGTTTGAGTTTTACCTCTGGAAAAATGTCCACGTTGTAGGATTAATTCCCCTGAGAATTTTGATATATATATGTCCTATAAAAAGGTATATATAATTTTTTTTATTTTTCCTTCCCTCTATTTCAAAAAAAAGGGGAAAGCCTCAGGCGCCAGCCAGGCCAACCGGCCCAGCCGGCGCCGAGCGCAGCCCACCAGCGGGCCAGGCGCAGCCCACCGACGCCGAGCCGGCCCGCCCCAGCGCGCCCGAACCCTCTCCCGATCGGTCGCCCGATCCCCTCTCCCTCTCTCTCTCTCACTGACGCGCTGGCCCCACCTCTTTCTTTCCCCACTAGCACGGCACGCCGCACCGGAGCACGCGCAGAGCGCGCCCGACACCGCGATCTTCTCGGGATCGCGATCCCGCGTCGCCCCCTCATCCAAGTCCATGTCCTGTAAGTTCCCCTCGCTCTCCTCTCCCGAACCCCCCAAAAACCCTAGCCCGAAACGCACCACAGCTCACGCCCTCCTCCTTTGGATCTCGCCGCCGCCTCGGTTCGCCGCCGCCGCTGCCACCGGTGAGCATCCCCCCTTGCTTCCAAGCTACACCACCCGAACCCCCTGTTCGTTCCTCAGCTCCCTGACATCCTCTCTTCTCCCAGGGAGCCCCGAAACCGTCGTCCCCGAGCTTGACCGCCGCCCGCCGGAACTGCAGCTCACCAGGGAGTCGTCGCCGTCGCCCCGATCGCCACCGTCGTCCCCGAGCTCCACCAACTCCACCCCCGCCTCCGCAACTCCTCGCGGCACCTCTCCGACACCTTCGCCGACCTCCCGACTACCGGAGCCGCCGCACCGCCAATGCCCGAGCCGCCGCCGTCGTCTCCGTTCGTCGCCGCCGACGCTGTAAGCCCGAGCTCCCCTCCACCGTTGGATCTCGCATGCATGGCCTAGATTAGAAGCAACGAAGGGGTACGGTTTTATTTAATAGATCGGTTTTACTTACGGTTTTTTTGTTAGATCGAACCGGTCGACTTTTCTGTTTAGCCGCGGGCGCTTTTTATTTAGATTTTGCCTGAGCGGCATATAGGCCCAATAGCGCGGTTTTCTCTTTAGTTTTATTTCTTCGTTTCTGTTTTAGCAGAATAGTTCTGTTTTTGTTTTTGCTATTTCTTTTAGTTGGTTCAATATTTTTAGTTGATTTTTTTGTGAGTTTGCAAATTTGTTGTAGTTTCTGTAGAAAATATGTTTAGCCATGTTTAAATTATTAGAAATAGTTTAATATTAGATTTAGACAGATTAGTTTTTCTGCCACAAATTGAGCTAGGATTATTATTTTTTTGTGATTCTTTTTGCTACTGCTTAGTTTTGACCATGCCTAGCAGTAGGAACTTGTTTGGGTATTTTAGATTTAATAAACAATTAGTTTTATGTTGAAATCAAGTTTTTCTTGTTTATTTAGCTAACTACTATTTTCCTACTGTTCTAGTTAGCAAATTATTTTATTTTTATTATTTTATATTTTATTTTAGATTAGTTTCTGTAGCTACAGAGGATGAACTTTTATTTACAGTAGAATAAAACTTTTATTTTATTTTCTTTGCTAGGATTGTTTTAGGCGTAATAGGAGTTCTATAATAGCTTTTGATGTGATTCTTTTGGCTCCTAGTTTGTATGATGTTTTCCCTTCTGTTAGTTAGCAAAACCAATGCTTAGGTTCTGTTTAGAAAAGTTTTAGTTGTGTAAAACTATTTCTTAGTTGTTGCTTGATATGATGAAAACCTTGATTTGCTTTCTCCGAGTTTTTCTTTGGTTTTGGTTTGAGTGCTTGGGTGTTTTACTTCAACTTGCTGTTATGTTATATTGTGCTATACTTATTTGTGCTATTGTTTGACTTGGTAGAATTCCCGTAGTGCGAAGCCTGCTATTACGAGTCGCTAGCTTTCGAAGACCGTCAGCCAGGCAAGTCATTTGATCATGTTTTTACAATACCTATGATTTTATTGCATTATAGTTATACCTCCCCACCATGCATGCAGTAGGAGAATTTTGTTAAGTTATGTTCTTGAGTAGTATCATGAGGTAGGATGAACCCTTCTCCCTTGTTACCGATGCCCAGGACGATGTAGTTGATTGCTATGCTTTAGTAGACGGGGTTGGTTGAGTGATTCATAAGGGAGATGCGAGAGTCAAGATGATGACAACCCCATGACGTCAAGCTCAAGATGGACTTCAAAATTCACTACTGGGTGGAGGACGGTTGACGGGCACCCTGGAGAAACCAGCGGATGGCCGGGATGCATGGAGAAGCGCCATGACATCTTGCGGAAAGCTTCACCCAGCCACGAAGAGACGGATGGATACCCCATTGACCGGAAGCTTACCTGTGCAGCCGCAAGCCATTATGGGCTCTAGCTTGGTCGACCCTAGGCGTGACTCTGGCCGGACGGTGCTACGAGATGTAGAAGAACGGTAGGATTGGATGGGCATCGGCAGTGGCCCAGAGGAACTCTTCGGAAGACCCTGTTTCGTTCGTCCCGTCTTCAAACACCAGGCAGTGCGAAGACTTAAAGGAAGGAACGATTCTTGCGGGTAAAGTGCACAAACCTCTGCAGAGTAACAACCTAATCGATTAGCCGTGTCCCCGGTTACGGACAAATGAGCCGCTGGAATTGGAGTATTTCGGATATCTCAACACTGAACTTAATAAATTAATTGAGGGGGGTTATTTAATAATTGGGAACGAGACATTGGTTGGCGGAACCATCTCAATAACTACCAACATTTTGTAGTAATTGCAAACAAGTCCTTGTTGTAGGAAAAAACCGGCTTTTTCGCAAAACAATGAAACTTAGAGCCCCACAGCCAAATTGCATATAGTATTAGTAATTTTATTGTTGTTCTCTATTCATGACTTGCCGGCATATTCAAAATGCTGACCTACACGGCTGCAACGTCTTATGTTGCAGAGGAATTTTCCGATCAAGAGTGAGGCTACGATCCACGCTTGGCGATTGCCCTATGGAGTCGGATGGACTCGCTATTCGTCTACGCTTCCGCAGCTTTATTTAGTTTATTTCTCATGAGTTGGCCTTTGGACGAATTTATTATGATGTAATAAAGACTCGATATGAGAATCGTGTAATAAATTCAGGTGTGATTGAACTTTGAATCTTTGCATCAATGTACTGTGTGTGCCAGCATGATCTTGGGATGGTACAGCTACACAGAGACTTGACCGATTTCGGGTCGGGTCGTTACACCCAGGTGCCTCAATCCACCCAGATGTGTATTAAAATTGCCAACTTAAGTTAACCATTAATTAGCAATACTCACATCTGTCATGAATACACTCAAACCCAAACCACGTCTACGAGCATAGCATAGCAATATAAGCAACGTAGAAGTAACTCCCATAGGTTCGATAATAAATAGATGAATTGGTACTACCTCATCTACTTCCCAAACCCACAATTTTAATCAGATCCTAACCATGCAATTGTTTGAGGATTGATCTAATGCAATAAAACTGGGTAGTAAAGAGGTATGATCAAAGTGTTACTTGCCTTGCTGATGATCCGTGAAACCTAGAGACTCGTAGTAGCACGCTTCGATTACAATAAGCAATCAAGCAAAGATGCATGTGTAACACTCAAATAAGAAGATCTAACCAGAAAGTTCAACTTAAGAACTCTGGTTTGCAAAAAGAATCAAGTCAAACGAAGCAACAAAACTCAAACTGCGAGAGAAACAAGCTTCGATTACTAATCTGGACTAAAGTCAAATTTTACAGTGGCAAAAACTTGTTTAAGTTGATTAAACGGAAAGAGGGCTTCGAGACGAAACTCTAGGCGCTTGAATCGCCTGATTCCGATAAACGAGCGAAAAGATAAACTAAAACGAAAATCGGATCAGAAATCGCGATCGAAAATAATCGCGAAAAATCTGAGAAAAAGAAAAACTGACGAACAGGCTAACGAACGAACGTTCGCTGTCTGCGGATAAACGGTGAAAAACGTTCGTTAACACGAATGAACGAACGGGCATTCGCTAAATAGATAAACCGGAAAAAAACCGATCTAAAAATAAAAAAATGGGATCTAGGGTTTCGAAAAAAAACCGATCGATTTTCTCGGGAAAATCGAGGGCGGCGGCGGCTACCTCCAGCGAGTTCCGGCAAAACGGCGGCGGCGGCGGCGGCGAGCGGCGCTGGCGGCGGCGGCGTGGATTTTGAGGCGGGCTAGGGTTTCTGGTGGCGGGGCTGGCGGCTCGGGCCTCCGCGGCTTTAAAGGGCCGACCGGGCTAGTGTCCAAGTCGGACACGGCCAGGTTAGGTCGGTAACCTTTTAAAATAAATATTCCATGAAGAAAAATGAAGAAAAGAAATACTAAAAGGACTCCAAAAATCCTGAAATAGATTTTCCCCGTCATCTAAAAATCTGCCGGACAAGGTGAACATTTATTTGGGCCTCTAATGCAATTATGAAAAACGCATATTTTTCCTAATTCAAATAAAATAGCGATAAAACTCCGAATAAAAATCTTATCTGATTTTAATATTGAATCTCCAATATTTCTTTATTTTGAGGAAGTCATTTTATCCTTGCTCTTTTATTTTCATAAAAGAAATATTCGGAGAGAACATAATTAAAATCAAACGATCCTCTTTTCAAAATTCGAGAAAACTCAAATATGAAAATAACGAAATTCCCAACTCTCTCCGTGGGTCCTGAGTTGCGTAGAATTTCTAGGATCAAGCCAAAATGCAATAAAATATGATATGCAATGATGACCTAATGTATAACATTCCAAATTGAAAATTTGGGATGTTACAAACCTACCCCGCTTAAGATGAATCTCGCCCTCGAGATTCGGGTTGGCTTGAAAATAGGTGAGGGTAATCCAACCGTAGGTCTTCCTCTCATTCCCAGGTGGCTTCATCTTTGGTATGGTGGCTCCACTGAACTTTGCAGAACTTGATAACTTTGCTGCGTGTAACTCGGTTGGCAAACTCGAGAATCTTGACTGGCTTCTCCTCGTAGGTGAAATCGCTATCCAACTGAATCGCTTCCAGCGGCACTGTATCTCTCAGAGGGATATCAGCCATCTCTGCGTGACACTCCTTCAACTGAGAAACGTGGAACACATCGTGAATTCCTGACAATCCTTCGGGCAATTCCAACTTGTAAGCAACTTCTCCCATACGTTCCAAAACTTTGTATGGTCCCAAAAAACGTGGTGCTAACTTTCCCTTAACTCCAAAGCGCTTCACTCCTCGAAGTGGAGATACACGAAGATACACTCTGTCTCCGACTTCGTAAACTGTTTCCTTGCGTTTAGAATCCGCATAACTCTTCTGCCTGGACTGGGCTGCCTTGAGTCTATCGCGAATCAGCTTAACCTTCTCTTCAGACTCTTTAATCAAATCTGGTCCAAATAACTGTCGGTCTCCAACTTCATCCCACAACAACGGTGTCCTGCACCTCCTTCCGTACAATGCTTCTAAAGGGGCCATCTTCAAACTGGCTTGATAGCTGTTGCTGTAAGAGAACTCTACGTAAGGCAAATTATCATCCCAACTAGATCCATAATCTAGCGCACAAGCTCTCAACATGTCCTCCAAAATCTGATTGACTCTCTCAGTCTGTCCATCTGTCTATGGGTGAAAAGCTGTACTGAACTCTAGCCTGGCTCCCAAAGTTTCATGCAACTGATTCCAAAACTTTGAGGTAAATTGGGTTCCTCTATCTGATACAATGGTCCTCGGAACTCCATGCAAACATACGATCCTGGTCATGTATATCTTTGCCAACTTAGCACTGGTGTAAGTGGTCTTCACTTGGATGAAATGAGCTACTTTCGTCAAACGATTGACTACAACCCATATAGAGTCATAGCCTGAACGAGTCCTGGGTAATCCCGTGATAAAATCCATGCCTAGCTTGTCCCACTTCCATTCGAGTATCGGCAATGGCTGTAACAATCCAGCTGGCTTCTGATGTTCTGCCTTCACTCTCTGACATACATCACAAACTGCTACATACTCCGCAATATCCATCTTCATTCCGATCCACCAGAAACTATCCTTCAAATCCAGATACATCTTGGTATTTCCTAGGTGAATCGAATATGGCGAATCATGGGCCTCCTGCAAAATCAGCTTCCTGATCTCCGGATCATTTGGCACATATACGCGGTCCTCAAACCATAAGGTATCGTGCTCATCCTCACGAAATCCTTTAGCCTTTCCTTTGCTCATCCTTTCCTTAATCTCGGCTATCTCCTTGTCTGTCTTCTGAGCTTCTCTGATCTTATCCATCAGAGTAGACTGGATCTCCAATGCTGCTACATAGCCTCTCGGATTCCAAACATAGCTCGCGAGGATCCTCTACTAACTCCTTGGGTAACTCTCCGGTCATGAGTGTATTGACATGACTCTTGCGGCTCAACGCATCGGCTACTACGTTAGCCTTTGCGGGATGATAATGTAACTTCATATCATAATCCTTAATGAGTTCCAACCATCTCCTCTGCCTTAGATTCAACTCCTTCTGCGTGAAGATATAGTTCAAACTCTTGTGATCCGTGTATACCTCACAATGGTTTCCGATGAGAAAATGTCTCCAAGTCTTCAACGCATGCACTACGGCCGCTAACTCCAAATCATGTGTAGCATAATTTAACTCATGGGGTTTAAGCTGTCGTGAGGCATATGAAACAACTCTTCCCTCCTGCATAAGTACGGCTCCAAGTCCTCGACGAGAAGCGTCGCAATACACTTCATAATCCTTGCATTGATCTGGCAGAATCAACACTGGTGATGTAACCAAGAGTTTCTTCAACTCCTGAAAACTGGCCTCACATTCCTCAGTCCATTTGAACTTGGTGTCCTTCTTCAACAATTCCGTCATAGGCTTTGCAATCTTCGAGAAATTCTCAATGAACCTCCGGTAGTATCCTGTGAGTCCAAGAAAACTCCGGATCTCTCCAACTGACGTGGGTGCCTCCCAATTTGTCACAGTGACAACTTTGGTGGGGTCTACCGCTATTCCTTCTCCAGATATAACATGTCCAAGGAATCCAACTTCCTTCAACCAAAACTCACACTTGCTGAACTTGGCGTATAGCTGATGTTCTCTGAGCTTCCCAAGTACTAAACGCAAATGCCCTTTATGCTCCTCTTCATTCTTCGAGTAGACCAGAATATCATCAATGAACACCACGACGAACTTATCCAAAAACTCCATAAACACCTTGTTTATCATGTTCATAAAATAGGCAGGTGCGTTACTCAGGCCAAATGACATAACGGTATACTCATATAGCCCGTACCTCGTGGTAAAAGCTGTCTTAGGTATATCCTGCTCTCGAATCTTCAGCTGGTGGTACACTGATCGCAGATCGATCTTGGAAAACACCTTAGCTCCTTGCAACTGGTCAAACAAATCATTGATCATTGGTAGTGGGTACTTGTTCTTGATCGTCACCTCATTCAATCCTCGATAATCAACAACCATCCCTAATGATCCATCCTTCTTCTCCACTAGAAGCACTGGTGATCCCCAAGGTGACGAACTTGGGCGTATATAACCTTTCTCCAGTAACTCCCTAATCTGCTTCTTAATTTCCTCCAAATCCTTTGCGGGCATTCTGTACGGTCTTTTAGATATTGGCCCTGTGCGTGGCAAAAGCTTAATCAAAAACTCAATGTCTCTATCCGGTGGCATGCCTGGCAACTCTTCTGGAAATACATCTAGGAAATCCTTCACCACTGGTACTTCCTCCTGTACAACTCCTGATAAGGAATTTACTTGCGTCCTATTCGGCACATGCCGGGATACATACTTGATCCTTCTTCCTTTTGGGGTGGTGAGAAAAATCGTCTTACTGGCGCAGTCGATGTTTCCTCCATACATCGATAGCCAATCCATACCCAGAGTCACATCCAAAGCTTGCGACTCCAAAATTATCAGATCTGAGGGGAAAACATGCCTACCTATGGTCAATGGCATCTGAAAACATCCTTGGCTTGCCATATACTCTACTCCTGGCGAGCTCACTAACATAGGTGTACTAAGAACTTTGGTGGGTAGTTTATACTTATCCACAAATCCCCTTGATATGTATGAATGCGATGCACCCGTATCAAAAAGAATGACAGCAAGTAAATGAATTAACCAAGAACTTACCTATTACTACATCTGGCTGGGCTTCAACCTCCTCCATGTTAACGTGGTTCACTTGTCCCCTGGTGAAAGGGTTGGGCTTCTTCCCAGAGCTTCCATTTCAGTTTCCATTCTTAGCATCAGGACATTCATTGGCGCAATGTCCAGTCTTTTGGCACTTGTAGCAAGTAACGTGGCTTAGATCTTTCTAGGCGGGCGTTGCTGGGTAGGAACGGTTCTGTCCTTTGCTTCCTCCATTACCATTCCCGTTCCTGGAGCCACTATGGTTGTGCGAACTTCCTCAAGTGTGATTGTGACCTCCATGGTTATGCTGAAGGGGTCCTCCCGAGTTCGGGGTAAAACGGGGTCTCTGCTGAGCTCCAGAATTATACTTCCCTTGTCCATACTTCCTCTTGCGGTTGTCAATCCGCTGCTACTTCCCTTCAATCATGAGAGCTCTATCTACCAACTCCTGGTAGTTATTGAAATTTGCCACCATCAACTGCATGCTATGCTTATCATTCAGTCCTTCCAGAAACTTCTCCTGCTTAACTGCATCCGTAGCGACGTCATCTGGGGCATAACGTGCTAGCTTACTAAAGTCATCCACATACTGGCCAACGGTACGCCCTCCTTGGCGTAAGTTGCGAAACTCACGCTTCTTCATGCCCATAGCTCCTGTTGATACATGGGCAGTGCGAAAAGCCTACTGAAACTGGTCCCATGTAACAGTGTCGATGGGGTAAGTGGCTATGAAATTCTCCCACCATGATGCTGCGGGTCCATCAAGCTGATGTGCGGCAAAACGCACTCTCTCCGCATCTGTGCATCCTGCAGTGGTCAACTCTCTTCCAATCTTGCGGAGCCAATCATCTGCAACTATTGGCTCGGTGCTATTGGAGAACACCGGCGGATTCAGCCTTAGAAAATGGGCTAAGTGATCAACACGTGGTGGTGGTGGGTTGTTGTTGTTGTTGTTCCCCTGACTCTGATTCTGGACTAGTATCTGCATCAATGCATTCTGCTGTTGGATCAACTGAGAGAGCTCCGGTGGGAAAGCAAATCCATTGTCGCGTCTCGGAGGCATCTGCTGGGTTTAGAAAAGATGAGAAAACAGAGTAGAATGAGGTCTAGGGGGAAAACACTACCCATATGCACATGAGACAAATACAAACATATCACTCAATCAATCAAGCAAGGGCATACAATCGGTCTAGAACTATCGTTACAAAAGTGCTCGCTATATACATGGTGGAATACTACTACTGATATGGTGGTCTACTAGAAAAAAATTGATCGGTCGAAGACTCCATGATATCCGCTCCAGCTTCATCAACATATTCATCATCGCTATCGTTGGGGTCCGAGTCGGTGTCGTCGATGATGATGTAGTTCTTCGGGCAAGTGGAACCGTCATCTTCTCCTCCTGGCGCGGGGTCTCCCATGAATACTCCCAGCTTCCTTGTCAGGTCGTCATTCTTCTCCACTAGTACAACGATTTCCTCCTCATAATCTTCGTGAGTAGCCTTGAGTCCTTCCTCTAGCTCCGTGATCCTTGTCATCGCCGTCTTCAAATCTGCATGCCTGCGCACATCTGGTTCTCCTAGCATCGAATGTGCTGGTTTAACTCCTGGATGAAAGCTGCAATCGATCTATCCTTTCTGGTGCTGATCATCTCCCATTGCTCATCTCGGCGCCCAAAAATCTGGTAGATAGTGTCCTTGAGATCCTTGTGGTAAACTTATCCAATGCGTCCCATGGTGATGTGGGCTGCCATACTCTTTCCTAGACTCCAGGTTGGTGCATCAAAGGAAAACTCTATGGGCTCAGTGACTGGCGTGAATGTCCTTCCTGGAACTTGAACTTGAATCATCCAGCGCTCCCCTTCTGGTAAAGTGGCGTTGTAAGTCCCGGTGAGGCTTGGTATTCCGATGCTCGGGTATCTAGTGATTTCCTTCAAGTGTCCTCCAACGGGCGTGTCTTCATCCGGTTGTGCAAACTTGTTCCTTGCGTCCGCGATCCTAAAGAGTAGAAAAAAAGGAGAGGAGTCAGAAATGAGAAGAGAGTAGTGATCTAGGGCTTTAGCTTAGTGGTCGTGTCCTACAGTCAGCGTGTGCTCTGATACCATCTTGTAGCGACCAGACCTCAAACAGTCTGATCTCTGTGCATCAGTGTCATCCCTGGATCGGTAATGCTTACACGCACAGTACTTGAGGATTTATAACAGAGTAGCAATCACACACTTATTACATCGAATGTCTCAAAAGAGAACTTACTACAATAAATATGGCTTAAGGCCATCTAATACGATAACAGCGGAAGGCTTGGAAGATAAAGTGAGTCCATCAACTCCAACGGCTTCACTGAGTGAAAGACAACGCCCTATGGCTCCTTACAAGTCGTCTGAAAAGTCTGCAACATGATACGTTCCACCCCGAAACGGGTCAGCACATGGAATATGCTGGCAAGGCAACACAAAAGAGTAATGAACAGAATAAAGCTATCACTACATGCATACATGGCTGGTGGAGGCTGTATGGTTAATATGTTTTGCGGAAAGCCATTTTTTCCCTACAACAAAGGAATAAATTTTATTTAACTATCATGGTGGTTGTTAAACATTGAGAAGGTTCACCCAACTCAATCCCAATTAAGCATCATCATTAAACCCAATCAAATTATATTAAGAGTGATGAGATCCACATGATAATCCAAGAACTAGATACTCAAGATGTCCATAACCGGGGACACGGCTAACCATGATTAGTTTGTACACTCTGCAGAGGTTTGCACAATTTTCCCCACAAGACTCGATCTCCTCCGTTGGATTTCTCGCACTACATAATGTTTGAGAAACGGATGACCGAGACACAGTCTTTCCGAAGAGGTCCCCTTAACCGAAAGATAGGCCTGTACACCTACAATCCCCTACATCTGCTAGCCCATCATGGAAAGGTTTCCCACAACTTACTCAACTATGCCAAAGCCCATAATGGCATGTGGCTGCACACGGAAGTTTCTAGCATGAATAATCTTATGATCCCTTTGAGCCTGGGTGGCAGTCCATAGGAGAATCACACGGTACCCCGGGATTTCCAAAAATACAGGCAACACTGGGTTCCCTAGGTGCCTCAATCCACCCAGATGTGTATTAAAATTGCCACCTTAAGTTAACCATTAATTAGAAATACTCACATCTGTCATGAATACACTGAAACCCAAACCACGTCTATGAGCATAGCATAGCAATATAAGCAACGTAGAAGTAACTCCCATAGGTTTGATAATAAACAGGTGAATAGGTACTACCTCATCTACTTCCCAAAACCCACAATTTTAATCAGATCCTAACCATGCAATTGTTTGAGGATTGATCTAATGCAATAAAACTGGGTAGTAAAGAGGTATGATCAAAGTGTTACTTGCCTTGCTGATGGTCCGTGAAACGTAGAGACTCGTAGTAGCACGCTTCGCACTCCGGATACTCTATCGCAAACAAACAAGCATACAATAAGAAATCAAGCAAAGATGCACGTGTAACACCCAAATAAGAAGATCTAACCAGAAAGTTCAACTTAAGAACACCGGCTTGCAAAAAGAATCAAGTCAAACGAAGCAACAAAACTCAAACTGCGAGAGAAACAAGCTTCGATTACTAATCTGGACTAAAGTCAAATTTTACAGTGGCAAAAACTTTTTAAGTTGATTAAACAGAAAGAGGGCTTCGAGACCAAACTCTACGCGCTTGAATCGCCTGATTCCGATAAACGAGCGAAAAGATAAACTAAAATGAAAATCGGATCAGAAATCACGATCGAAAATAATCGCGAAAAATCCGAGAAAAAGAAAAACTGACGAACAGGCTAACGAACGAACGTTCGCTGTCTGCGGCTAAACGGTGAAAAACGTTCGTTAACACGAACGAACGAATGGGCGTTCGCTAAATAGATAAACCGGAAAAAAAACCGATCTAAAAATATTTAAAAACGGGATCTAGGGGTTCAAGAAAAAACCGATCGGTTTTCTCGCGAAAACCGAGGGCGGCGGCGGCGGCTACCTCCAGCGAAACGGCGGCGGCGGCGGGTGGCTCCTGCGGCGGGGTCGGGCGGCGGCGGCGGCGGGCGGGACCGGCGGCCGCGGCGAGCGGCACTGGCGGCGGCGGCACGGGTTTCAAGGCGGGCTAGGGTTTCTGGTGATGGGGCTGGCGGCTCGGGCCTCTGCGGCTTTAAAGGGCCGGCTGGGCTAGTGTCCAGGTCGGACACGGCCCGGTTAGGTCGGTAACCTTTTTTTTGAATAATTCCTCGTAGAAAAACAAAGAAAAGAAATACTAAACAGACTCGAAAAATCCTGAAATAAATTTTCCCCGTCCTCTAAAAATCTGTCGGACAAGGTGAACATTTATTTTCGCCTCTAATGCAATTTTCCAAATCGCATATTTTTCCTAATTCAAATAAAATAGCGATAAAACTCCGAATAAAAATCTTATTTGATTTTAATATTGAATCTCCAATATTTCTTTATTTTGAGGAAGTCATTTTATCCCCTCGCTTTTATTTTCATAAAAGAAATATTCAGAGAGAAAATAATTAAAATCGAACGATCCTCTTTTCAAAATTCGAGAAAACTCAAATATGAAAATAACGAAATTCCCAACTCTCTCCATGGGTCCTTGAGTTGCGTAGAATTTCTAGGATCAAGCCAAAATGCAATAAAATATGATATGCAATGATGACCTAATGTATAACATTCCAAATTGAAAATTTGGGATGTTACTGGCCGGAGCACCGTCTTGGCATCGCCGAGATGGACGAGGAAGCCATGGCACTATGGCGCCAATGCTTCCCGCGGGACATCATCAACGAGCGCGAGTTCTACCCGCAAAGGAGGGCAGAGAGGGAGAAGAGGAGGGCGGAGTGAGCCGCCTATCGCGAGGACAAGCGTACGTGAAAAGCGGACGCTCAATTCAACATGAGGCTAGGAGCAGCGTCGCCCTGGGAATCCGACGACGATTGGTATCTTCACGCCTACATTGAGACGTCGGATGAGGACGTCACCGAGGAGGAGTCGGACGATGAGGAGTAGTTGAACTATCTATTTTTTATCTATCTATGCTATATCTATGTTGAGAACTATCATCTACTCTCTAGTCTCTACTCTCTATCTCTACTTCTCGATCTCAGCACTGTAAACGCTTTTTTAAAGCGCCGCGCGTTGAGGTGCTCTAACATGGCGGACGAGTGCTTTAATGTTGCCCACAAGATGCATGACTATTACTAGTAGTATATTTTTCTTGCCATGTTGAGATTTTAAAACCACGAGTGCGAACATGCAGAGGAGCAATGAAGACCAAACACGGGATATTGGGGACATCTTCAAGGAGCGTGGCAAGTTAAAGAGGAGCTGCACCGAACCTGTAAAACGAGCTTTGGTAAGTAACACCGTTTCAACTACTTTCGTTTAGCCTCGTGTTCTTTGATGTGTATATGTTGTAGTTTCTGTTTCTCTTAGCCTCGTGTTCTTCGATGTGTAATAAGAAGAGTCTTAATCATCCTAATGCTTTCGTTTTATCTTGATGTAGGAAGTGGGTGTTCTGACCTTGTAGTTTGTTTTTATATTTTCCTTTTGAATTCACTTCTGCGAGTCCTGTTTATCTGGCTTCTACTAAATTGATCTGGGTTGCTCTGAGTATTGATCTAAAAAAGAAGTAACTTCATGTCAGGATGCAGTTCCTGCGAGGAGGGAAGTATGGTCAACCTTGAGATCATGTTTCCAAAATGAGGCTGGATTACACACAAGATGCCAGTTCCCTAATGATGCTGGATTAGGCACAAGGTGCAAATTCCCAGCTGATGCTGGATTACACACAAGCCAGGTGGAGTCGTCAGCTGTTTGTGTCCTCGTGGCTCTAGTAAAGGCTGAAAGAAAGCGTGCAGCAACCCTTGAGAATGTAGCTGAGTTCCTGAAGAAGCGAAAAGAGCAATCAGATGTTCTCTTCACCCAGGCCAAAGAAGAGATGGAAGAAGCCAGAAATAAGCTAGCAGAGGCAGAGCAGGCTAGGCGTGTCCTGCTATCTAAAACTGTTGCCAATACAAAATTTCCTTCATAATAGCTAGGTTCAAATGTTTATCCAGTCAGCATGCCTGTTGTGATGTCCGTGCATCTACTGATTTGGCACAAAATAATTTTTTTTCGGGTCATGTAATAACAACAATTACTTTCCAAACAATAACAGACGAAGCATTGGACATGGTATAGTTCACGCGCAAGCCCGACATTCCAAGTTCAACTTCCACATCAAACTCATATTCACAGATATCTGCACATTCATAGATAATGTCCACAACCATGATTCACTTCAAAGCAAAAAAAATGTGAGGAGAGTTATAATTAAAGAAAAACATCTAGTTCCTGCTACCACTGCGAGCACAACAAGTCAAGACCATGCGTAATTAATTATATTTTGGTCATTTTTTGTGTTCTAAAATGCCGGCCGGCTCGTGGAAGGACGTGTTGCCGGCACACGCACGGATTCAACGGAGGCAGGCGAGGCAGTCTGAAGCGGGTTGCATGCGGCGAGGAGGCGTGTTCAGTCGGGCCTGCAGCGAGTGGGGCCCTCTTGGCGGGCGTGCTGGTTCAATGCATGCGCTATGAGAGGTCGCATCCGTGTCAGAGCAATCACTCCCTCCAGTCCTTTTTTGTTTGGGTATAAAAAAAATTCGTTTTCCATTCACATTTTACAAGTAAAATTCGTGGACAAACTTTGACCCAAACTACGATGGGGACTAGTAAACTGGAACAGAGCTAGTAGTTTTTTTATCAAAGAAGTGTTTCCCCCTTCTGATTTTCATTACTGAAAACCAACATCTAAACCATAGTATTTGCGCTAGAACTACCAGGTTCAACATCTTGCAACATAAACCCATACAACCATATGCCAAGGAGGAGTAGTTATGAATTCCATTTTCGCTCCATACCAATCGTTCTAAAAACTACTTACTCCGCTAAAAATGATATTTTAAACCTGGCTACTCGATTTGTGGCAACTGGCGAGCCACCACCTCCAGGTCGTTCATCTGTGGCCCCGACCATCAACTCCTACGGATCAAATTATCATGTGAGCTGACTATTCCTACAAAGGTGTGCTCCACCACGTAGCCGGTACCCGCGCATGCAGCAATCGTGCACCTAGGGTTTTAGGATTTATTTGTTAACGGTGCCTTTACGTAACTCTCATGTGTGCGAGACAGCGAGAGACCGACTATGTGCGTGCGCCTCTTCTCTTTGTATATGTACTCCACCATTTGTCTGGTGTCCAAAAAATTATACAGTGGTAATAACTACTCCCTCCGTTCCATAATGTAGTGCCTATAGATTTTTTGAAAAGTCAAACCTCACAAACTTTGACCAAGTTTGTGGAGAAAAATATTTACATCTAGAGTGCGAAACATATATCACTAGATTCATCATATGATGTAGTTTCGCATTATATATTTTTGCTATTGTAGATATAAATATTTTTCTCTACGAACTTGGTCAATGTTTGCAAAGTTTGACTTCTTAAAAAATCTATAAGCACTACATTGTGGAACGATGCGTTGCCACACGATCAAAGTTGATTAATACATATTCACCAATTTGATAGAAAAAAGAGTCTAGTTTTGAAATACGTATATCACTAAAAATATGTTATGTTTCACTCAAAATATATTCCTTTGGCGGTTTTGATGAGATAAGGGAGGAATGTTGTTGGTTTCAAGATTCTAGAAGTGGTATATGACTAATTTATACTCTTACTAGCAAGATGCCCGTGCATTGCACGGAACATCAAGATCTTGTGGGAGAAAAGGATGAACGAGGGAAGGCCTTATCTGCAAATGTGGAGAGGAGTGCGGGTAAATTGCCATAGTTTCCTTCCTATCCGTTAGATATAGATCAGACGGCCTATATTGCAGGATGGCAGTCACACCATCATCACCGACTATGCTTTTTATAAGAGTAGACATAGAAAACAGAGTTGGTGATGATGGTGTGCCTGCCATCCTGCAATATAGGCCGTCCAATTTATATCTGGCGGATAGGAAGGAAACTATGGCAATTTTACAAAAAGATACCCACACCCCTCTCCACATTTGCAAATAAGGCCTTCCCTCGTTCATCCTTTTCTCCCACAAGATAAACTACTCATAGAAATGCATCTTGGTGTTCCGTGCAACGCATGGGCATCTTGCTAGTTGTTGTAAAAAGCCCATGTGTGTGAGAGAGAGGAAGAGAGGAGGAGGAGGGAGTGCATGTGTGACAAAGACACAAAGAGTGTGTGTGCGAGAGGTATCAACTTAAAATGAGGCGATAGTGTGTGTGTACACGATCGAGAGGGCATGCCTCAAGAAGGGAAGAAAAATCTACATAGATACAAGGAGCGCGAGAGAGACATGTATGCGATAGTGGAAGCACGAGTGTGCGGGTGTATAAACCTATCTAGAGGCTAGTCGATAAATGTTTGTGAGAGAAATGCGAGTCGGGGTGCGAAAGTGAGAGTTGTGTGTGTGTGAGAGAGAGACGGTAGTTGGGAAGGGGAGTGGAAGCAGGAGTTGTGTGTGTGTGAGAGAGAGGGGGGAGTTTGTCTGATCGGTAAACAAATGAATAATGTCAGTTTTATAACTGCGATGGAGACAAAAAGGCGACTACAACAAATGTTGTGACTGCAGGAGAGAGTAATTTTAGTGGTATGAGTCATATCTAGAGACATATAGGGTGTGTGAGAGAGCCCCATAGAGAGAAAGACAAAGTGAAAGACGAGTGAGACTGTGTGTGTGGCGGTGAAAAAGAAAGCTTAGGTACCTAGTGATACCAGAGAACGGTAGAGACATGAGAGATAATGAAAACCGTGTAATGTATAACAATAGGGAGAGTGTGACACTTCTCAAGGGAGACGTCGAGAGATCATGTTTACGAAGATAGGAGAAACATGAAGTGAGCGTGTGGGTGAGCTGGAGAAAAGAGAGTGATAGCTACATGAAGGAACATGCATACGAGAGAGATGGGCGTGAAAGGAGTCAACATAAAAGGTATTCAAATATTTGAATTCGAGATGATGATACATGTAATTCATACTCGAACCAAAATTGATCTATCAAACATGCATACTCATATGAATTATCGCGCATCTATGTCATTTAATATGTAGATATTACTGATCCATACATTTTAGTAGAACATAATTTGGTTTAAATTTTTTGAATTCAACCTTATGATTTCGAGATCGTTGTATTGTAAATCATATTATACATATAAAGGAGCAGAATTCTTTGCTGTGCTTTGAAAGTATATATATAAAAAATGATGTATATAGAATTTTATTCCAATCGAAAATGGATCCTGCCTGAACAAAAATAGAATACAAATTGGATTCGAATTGAGTTGGCACGGTAAACGTGCACTCTTGCTCTACAAATTTTTTAACGAAGCGGGGAAAGTCGCAGTAACCGCCCGAAACCAAAATTTGTGAGATGGAAATTACTGCCGATCCCTGCCACGGAAAGCCTATCGGCTCGATTTCTATAGGTTTTGATACAGGTAGGTTTGTAATTTCACTCAGACGTGACATAACCGCCTCTCACCCGGATTCATACATGGTGGGCGCCAAAACACAGTGTCTCCTCAGCCGAAATCGACTCCCTCCCCGATTCATACACGGTGGGCGCCAAAAACAAACTCTCGTTGGCAAATATTCGGTGTATGCGAGATTACCGTCCTATCCCCAACCGACTAATATTGCTGTGATGTAGGAAATTTTAAACGGGGGCTAAGTTTGTAAATTTCCTCGCATTTGAGACAAGCGTTCCCTGAAGACATGGTTCCCCCTTCCTCTCTCCCTCCATTTCCCCATTCGTACTCCGTGGGCCAAAACACCCTCTCCACCCCAGCCTCCTCCGTCCGCCACCCCATCCACCGCTGTCCTCCTCCACCATGCCGGAGCTGATACCCCGACGCCGTCGTCCATTACAAGAGATCGACCTCTCTCATGCACGGCTTCGGACCGGGATCCTTGCATCCCGGCCTCTCGCTTCATCCCCGCCGTCGTCCACCTTGCCGGTGCCGCTCCCATGACCGTCTCATCTACCGTGCCCCGCCGCCACCGTCTACCCTCCTAGATCTGCTTCCACGCCGCCGACAGCCATCACTACCGCAGCACCATCAAATTCTCAACAGATGCATACACGGCACCGCACCAGAGGCGGTACTCTTTCGTATCTACTCAACTTATTTATCACAGCAAGAAAATAGATCGCCACTGCTTTACTCTGATTTCTTGTCCATCACTTACTTGTTAGTTGAAAGCAAACATTGGTTGTGAAGTTGCCTTTGTCCGGTTTGCACCTTCAGATCCGCCATGGCATGCTCAACATTATACTCGCAATGCTTATTGTTTTCCTCTTTTATATTCCACACTAGTTAAATGACAGTAGAGTAAAATTCAAAATTGGGTCAGTCGATTTTTGAGAGCTCGCTGGAGTTCGCCGATGCGAAGGAAGGGGCTTAGGTGGGGACAGTGGTTGTGGGGGGCGGTGGTGGGGCCTCACCAAACAAAGAAAACTCGACGCGGGTGGAGGTGGGGCTGGGGGGTGGGGGTGGCGGAGGAACACAGGCGATGGGGGCCGGTGGTTCGGCCGGCGGCCCGTGCGGTGTTCTGTATGGGAAGAATTAGAGACGAGGAAGAAGAAGGGTTAGGAGACGTAGGATCTTCATCATACCGCCTGAAATGGTCGACTGACCCAAATGATAATAGTCACGCGACTTGCATGCAGACATGCCTTTATATTCAGTACCATCATCGTACCTACTTAGCACTGCTCCTGAATCCATCAAGCTAAACAACGTGTCACTCATAATTCCAAACTTGTTGCTCAAATACAAATCTGATATGATGCTGATATTACTAAAACAGATAACGTTTAATTGGTCAACTAATGTTCCTACTTTACTTTCGAAAAGCACGTGCACCACATATAGAGAGACAGCAGGGAGTTGCATTCTTAATGCGCTCTGGTTCATCATGTGTGGGCACTGCGCAAGCAAGTTCCACTTTGCTGATCTTACTTGTGATGCTTACGGTTTTCCCGTTATATCTACACTATGATCTGCGTAGCTGCTTTGTGTCGCACTAGTAGCAGTCCACTCTTGAAGCTAAACAACACACCAATCATAAGTCCAAAGCTTACTTCTTCAAATATGAATTGTGATATGATACTGATATTAGTTAATAGACACACATTTAATTGGCCAGGTAATGCTCCCACTTGATTTTCCAAATGCATGTGGCCACATATAGAGAGACAACATGGAATTGCATTTCTTTGGGCATTGTGATTCATCATGAGTGGGCAACCAACACTGTATGCAATGAAGTGGAACCTCAAGAATATGCTTCCTCTTCTGTTCTTTAACATGTTACTCTTTTGTTATTCTGTATTTAGTACGTACAATATGTTCCTTGTCAGGAAGGGGAGCAGGGACATCTGCAGTAAACAGCTGATAGAGCTGGCCTGTACGTGATCGATAGGCTTTCAAATAGTAGCGGCAATACAACACCATAATTTCCAGCCAGTTCCACTTTCCCGATTTATATATCCTGGTTATGGTGTACCCCTTTTATGTAAACTACGATCTACCTAGTTGTTGTGTGCTCTTGTTATCATGGTTTGGCAATAAACTCTCTATACAGTATATTATGAACCTATCATCTGCCAACTATCCTTACTTCTGGAGCCTATTTTTGTGTGTACTTGCTCCAGATTATATTAATGCATGCACCATATTACAGCACGCATGGGCTCTCTCATCAGAATCCAGTGAATAGCACACAAGGGTTTACAGGGGAGCCCCTATATTAGAATATCCTCTGCATTACAAAGATGATCTCAGTACTATTTATGATTTCATGCTTCTCAGATATTATACGTAATCACAGTGAATATCAGAATCCGCGCATCAAAAGAATATTGTGGAACACTGCAACGACTTACAAAATTGGCACCAAGGCATTGAGTGCCATCCTGGATGCAATGAAACTCATACGCTCCCCACCTGTAGATTCTTATTCAGAATATGATCCTAATGACTATTCTAACCTCGAGGAGTCAAAGGCAGATGGCCTGTCCTATTCACCCATCAAGGTGCCTGTTCTAATTTGGCAAGGTTTTATTGATTGTGCGTATCTTGCATAAGTTGTCTTGAATTTCTTCTACTTTGTAGCACCACCATTTGCTTAGTTTACTCATCATATATGTCAAGATGCCATGCCCATCCATTATCAATACATATTCCATCTGTCATCATGCCATGTTTTTCCACTCAAATGTTGTTCTTGTGCATCAGACATCAGAAAGGAAGAGGGTGATTGCCAAAACTGAAGGAGCACTAGCAAAGTTCTTGAAAAACGTGGTGGTGCCGGAGAAATCAGACAGCACCCCACTCATATTGGCTCTACAACCAGTGACACAAAACGTAGGACCGACTCCAGCAGACTGTACACATACTTCACTGGCCACACCACTAGCCCCACCACACAGGACCTGCACTCCAGCAAAAGGTATGCCGATTTCAGTTGCCATAGCACTAGCCGTACCACAGAAAAATCCCACTCCAGCAAAAAGTACAGCAAGTCCACTGGCCGATGACCTATCCCAACTGTAGAGACGGCCAATTCCTGCAGATTGGAACCCCATTCCAGTTATACCCAGTTTAAAAGACAATGCTCTCAATGTTGTTAGGGACTATGTGCATATATTCCCATCATGGGAAGATTATAGTGAAGACAAACACCATTTTCACATCTTCCTATCCCACTTACGTGTAACTGTTATTATTCATGGTGATTATTTTCCTGTTTTCTACTGATTGAACACATCAATGATTTACATTACATTGTTGTAAGTAGGTGAGGGTCAATCTGGATAGTCATCACGAGCAAAGCTTGCTTGCGCTTTTCAAGGAAGCATTGCAGCAGTATCGATGTTACCCGAGGAAATCACACTTTGATGGCAAGTCTATAAACGAATTTCCGGTGAATTCTCCTCTGCTAAATTTAGAATACATTGAATGGAAAACCCTTGTTATGCACTGGTCTCGTTCCCAGGATGAGGTACTTTCTATGATATCACATGAAAATTTGAACTTCTACTTTTCCGCATGTGCCTTACGGATCTTTTTTGCAGGAAATCTGCTCGAAGAAGAATTCCGGTTTGAAAAGGACAACATGATATCGCAAATATGCTGCCCGCTGCTTTGCTCTTGTTAGTACCTGTTGTCCTGTATCACTGTACTTGCATACATACCTGGTTCATTATGTGACAACTTGCTTATCAATTGTTCGCTCCAAATTATCTGATCTGTATGAATGGTTACATTAGTGTAGAATATATCCAATGCCAATGATTTTTTTAGCTCTGCATTGTTCTTGTAAGTACCTGCTATCCTTTATCAGTGTACTTATATTGACAACTACTTGTACATGTACCATCTCTCTGCAGCTTATTTTCCTTTTCCCTCCACTTTCTACACATCAGATCTATATTTACTCTTACCATAAGGTTGGATAACACCGATGGTACTGAAGAAGTTTAGCTCTGCATTGCTCTTGGTTGTACCTTTTGCCTGTATCGCTGTACTTACATTTATAGCTACTTGGTTATGTAGCATCACTCTTCATCTTATCTTAAATATTCTCCATTTTTTCTTATATTATCACATCTATATTTACTCTTAACAAAATGTAGAATAAAGGCAATGCTTATGAAGAAGATTCTGTGGTAAACTTCTTGAATCACCCCCCATCAGCATGGACAAGGGCTTTATAGAGCCTATCTTCACCAATAATGTAAGTTTGTCCTTCTCAAGCCTTCAAACTTTCTTGTGTATATTTGGTTAGGCATGACTGCAAGAGCTGTTTATTTTTGGTGTTTGAATCAAATTGCATGTTTAAAGTTTATTATGTAGTTCATAAACAAAAGTTTGTCCTTCTCAATTTAAGTTTTCAGTTGTACAACCAAGTTCCTTCTTCATACCATGTAAATTAAACTATACACAGCAAGTGATCTTCTTTTCCACTGCATGTATGCTTCTGTTCTTGATCTGTAATCCAGTGGTGTCGTGAACCTACCCACTACAGCACAATGTCATATTCTGCAATGTCTTAACTATGAACAATGTCATATCATTCTGTCGGATCTGGGGTTCCGGCAAACCCTTAAGGTTCGAACACTGGGGTGCGCGCGAAGTCTTTCCCTCCTACCGATCTACGCCCTGGCTTTCTAAGATCTCGCGGACGAACTCGACGAACTCGCAGCACAGAAAGACACGAGGTTTATACTGGTTCGGGCCACCGTTGTGGTGTAATACCCTACTCCAGTGTGGTGGTGGTGGATTGCCTCTTGGGCTGATGATGAACAGTACAAGGGAAGAACAACCTCCTAGGTTGAGGTGTTCTTGTGGCTGGGCTCTCGATCGGGTTGGATCAAGCTAAGATGAGATGCCTCTACTATGGTGGCTAGCTCTACTTATATAGGCCCTAGTCCTCTTCCCAAATATTGAGCGGGAAGGGAGCCAACAACGGCGGACAAATTTGAAGGGGGACAGCTAGTACAAGCTATCCTGACAAAAGTGGTCTTCGCCTGCGAAAAGCTCTGGTGGTGACGCCGTCTTGGGCTCCACGATGACCTCCGTCTTGCCGTCCTCCTGGTCTTGGTCTCGTTGCACCAATATAGCAACCTTTCCCTGATGCCTCGGTACTCTTCGCCTGCGCTGGCCTCCTTAGCACCAAAGAGGAAATAAGGACGCTGTGCGCCCTAGCGCCTGCCTGGCACCCGCCTGGTGCCGCTCGTCATGGCTCACGTCATGAGAGCCTCGTGAGGTTTGCCTTGCCTTGATATCTCCGCACCTCGTGAGCCTGCCTGGCTAGGCTACTCCAGAGGAGGTCTTGCGTCGTCTGCCTCGCGAGGCTTGGCCCCTCGTGAAGGTCTTGGATGCCTTGTTGATGAAGATGGGCCATACAGCCTGCTGCTTAGCCACGCTGTGGGCCGCAGGCATGCAAGTCTGGGGACCCCCGTTCCCAGAACGCCGACAGTAGCCCCCGGGCCCAAGGTGCGCTCGGGCTTGGCTTCACGGTGAAGCCAAGGGTCAAGTTCGGAGCACCGCGGGCCCCAAAAGCCTGCGGCCTTGGTTGACGCATGGCGATTGATTGGACGTGGGCGTCTCCGCTTCCCCACGCTACCTCGGCAACTGCTCGACTTGACAAGTCCCTGCGACATGCAAGGAAAACCATCATTACCTTCGATCGTGGGAGACGTCGGTTGGCCTTCTCTTGCTATAAATGGGGAGGGGGCGGAGCCCCCGTTGCCCATCTCTTCCGTGCTTGCTTGTTTCTTCCTCCTTGCTCCACTGCTAACAACAATGGCGCCCATCAGAAGGTTTCTACTGAAGAGAAAGGAACGGATCCCCGTGACGATCCGGGGCCACTTCCGCTGAAGAAGAGGTCAATCCATCACCGTGATCAAGCGGCGATGCAGGTGGTGTCGAGGCCTTGGTGCAAGCGGCCTCCTCCGGGGTACCCGCTACCCTTGTATGCCGGAGCCGAGGGCTCGGGAGGTCGGAGCGGCGAGCAGCGCCGCCCACGCCGTGCCCGGGGTTGCCGCGCCACGGCGACGCGTGCTGTCGCCCCTGAGATCCACACCGCGGACTCCTCGCGCGAGTTGGTGTTGTGGGCGCCGATGCCATCAAGCTCCTGGATCTGCTTCCCGCGGTTCTTCTCCGACGTGATGCCGCCGAGGGGGCCTCTCGAGCTCTGGTTGCAGCACGCCGACTGCAGCGCTCCGGCGACTGGAGCGGAGATCGAAGCGGTTCCCGCCGGCAAGATCTTCATGACCCGCGGCTGGGGAGGGATCGCACGAGTCTGCCATGCAAGGGGCGCCCACGCGATCCACTTCGAGTACGACGGCGTTTCCATGCTCTTCTTCAAGATCTTCGACGCCGAGGGCCGCCGCCTGGAGTGCTGCTCTGGAGAGGAGCGCCAGACTGACGCGCGCTCCGTTCTTGGCTACTCCAGCAGCAGTAGCCCTTAGGGGTCCAGCAGCTCTCCTGAGCTTTACGAGACCCCGGAGACGAGCGACGACAGCTACGTGCCCCCGAGCTCTCGCCGCGCCCGGAGCAGAACCGCGGTACCCGGCCGTCGCCGCCGCTCGTCTGGATGGGATTGGCGCCGGCCTCCCGTGGCCCACTGTTGATGATGGCGTCCGCCACGGAAGGATGTAGATAGGATTCCCCTTAGTATCAGCATTTTGTTTCCTGCAAAGAACCATGAATCACCCCGCGAGGGCATGTAAGGATCTGCAATGTATTTTGTACTTATCTTCCTTGTTATGAAAATTTGGCGAACGCGCGTCCCGTTAAGGCTCGGTCCCCCCTTTCTTTCCTCGTGATAACTTGTTGCTCTACGCTGACAGGTCCCGGTCCCAAGGCGACTACAGCCATCGCTGGTATGCCAGGTCGCGATGCCGTGGTCAAGGCCAGGAGGTGTGCGGTCCGAGGTCCAGTAAGAGCCCCTGAGGCGTGATGCTCAGGAGGTCCCCCTTAGCGCTCAAGCAGCTATGGTAAGGCGAGAAAGGGAGTTGACGTGGCCGCAACGGGATTGCGGCAAGGCGTGAGCGACCATTAGGCCCAGATATGTAGCCGATCCGAGTGCGGGACTTATCTTGTTGATTTCGTGGCGACTCCTGACGTTGCATTGGGGCTGCGCGCCTACTTGTGCGGCATAGCTAGACCGGCCCATACGAGTTTCCCTCCCCTCATGCTCTCCTTAGTGCTCTACGTCCTCAGGTCCCGGCCCTCGAGCGAGCTGAGCCGCCGCTGGTATGCCAGGTCGCGATGCCATGGTCAAGGCCAGGGGGTGAGGGCTAGAGAGCCAGTAAGAGCTCCTGAGTTGCGATGCTCAGGAGCCCCCCTTTTAACGCGCAAGCGAAATTCATGAGAGAAAGGGAGACCCGCGGTGCCGCCTGCCATCCTTCCCACGGGATCCCTGTGAACAGGCAGAGGAAGAAACACGGTTTTCCGTTACAGCTGTCAGTCTACCGCTGTTGCTCTGGATGAGGTGAAAGCACTGAGGGCCTGGTGAGGTGATGTGCGCAGGGCGTGCCGCGCGCCAGAGCTCGACCGCTCAGATTTGTCGGCGTGGCAGGGACGGACCCATGCACTAGCGCCGTGCCCCTGTGGAGCCCCCGGGGGAGGCGATGATCGGGCAGGCGGTAGCAGTTGGCAGGTTAAGCATGGAGAGCGGATCAGCTTAGGTAAATGCAGGAAGATACATGCCACCGGGTCCGGCCCGAGCGGCATGGGGATGATGCAGCCCGAGGGGCGCCCCCAACAAAGTAAGCTAAAGACATAAGCAAAAGGGATACATGCCACAGGGACGGACCCACGTGGCCTGGGAATAATGCAGCCCGAGGGGCGCTCCCAGCTAAACGAGCTTGGAAGATGTCACCTGGTTCTGTAGACGAAGTAGAGTCGGTGCAGCTGAAGGCGTGTGTTGAGGAAATGACTCCTCATGAGCCACCGGGACCCAGAGCCTCGGGAGGCTCTGGGGGCTCGGGAGGTTCCCTGAAGACCGTCTCCATCTCCTCTAGGACGGTGTGGTACCTGGCCTCCTGAGCCGCCAGGATACGCCGCAGGTCGCGTTGATGGGCTGACGCCACGCTCGGCAAGCCGAAGGGCATGCAAACGTAGCTGTGTGGTGGGCCCTCACAGCGGCCCACACGCGATGGCCAGAAGCGCTCCTAAGATGCGGCCCTATTGAGTCCGGGGACATCGATGCAGATGCGCAGCCCAGCATCCTCGCCAGGATGCGGAGCTGCGCCTTGTGAGCGGCTGTCGCCGCACATGGCTCTTGCTTCTTGCAGTTCCTGAGTGGTCTTGGTGATGAACTCCTGAGTGGTGGGCACTCCTTGCCCTGTGCTCTCCTGAGGGTCACGTGCCGTGAAGCACGCCTCCAAGTGGTGCCCAAACGCCTCCCTCGTGAGGTTGGCAAGGTCTCAGGCCCTCCAGAAGAGAGCCCCCGAGCCCTGCCCGAGGAGGGCACCGGGCGTGCCTTCCTATGCGATGGAGGGAGGCGCCCCTGGAGTGGGCGCTGATCCTGACGAGGCTCCTGCCGCGACGCCATCCTCCTGAGGTCCTGCACGGCGCGGCTGCTTCTTCTTGGGGATGGTCTCCGGAGGGCCTTCATTTCTGCTGTCGGGGTCGTCGATTGCTGCAGCTTGGAAGGCGCGCTCAAGGGGGCACACCGCATCTCTCTCTTCACACGGGACCGTGATGATTTCTCCGCTTCCTGGCATCTTGAGAACGTTGTAGCCGTGATGAGTGACTGCCATGAAGTTGGCTAGGGCTGGATACCCGAGGATGGCATTGTACGGCAGGCGGATGTGCGCGACATCGAAGTCGATGAGCTCGGTGCGGTAGTTCTTGCGCTCTCCGAAGGTGACAGGCAGGCGGATCTGCCCTATCGGTGTGGTGGAACCGTCGGTCACTCCTGAGAAAGGTTTGGTGGGCTGGAGCTATTCATATGGCACTTGGAGACTGTCGAACGTGTCGACGGACAGGACGTTAAGCCCTGGTCCACCGTCGATGAGGGTCTTGGTGACCTGCACATTGCTGATGACTGGGGAACACAACATAGGGAGGGCGCCAGCGGTGGCTGCGCACTTGAGCTGATCCGCCGAGTTGAAAGTGATGGCACATTGGGACCACCTGAGCGGGCGCGTGGCCTCGTGCTTGGGGAGCACCGCATTCACCTCGCGAGCGAACTATTTGAAGATGCGTTGAGAGGCCGGGGCATGCGCGCCGCCCAAGATGCAGGCGATTGCACGCGGCTCCTAGAAGCCCCCAGCCCCCTCGTCCTGGTGGTGATCGCCGTTCCTTCTTGGTGGTGGCAGCGGGGGAAGACCGGTGTTGCCTTGGGGGCGATCTTCACGAGGCGGGTCCCTCCAGGCACCCTCGCGAGGTTGGTCCTGCCAGCGGTCCTCACGAGGTCGGTCGCGCCACTCCTGGCGCGGGCCATAGTCGTCCCAGCATCCGCCTCCACGTCCTCCTCCGTGGCCGTAGCCACGGTCGTTGCGCTCGGGGCGTCGTCCGAAGCGTCCTTCCCGTATGGCTCTGAGCTCTTGGCAGCCGCCGGTGTTGTGGGTGTTCAGGTTGTGGAAGGCGCAGAATGGTCGACCGTTCTTGGATGACTCGGGCTGATCTCTGCCCCGCTTGGTGTCGGGCTCCGCTGCGAGCACAGCTGCCTCCTTGCGCTTCACGTCCTTGGCCTTGGCCTTCTTCTCCTCCGCTCGTGCAGCTGGCGGCTCGAGGAGAGAGAGGCGCCCCTCCTCAGCTCTTGCGCACTTGGTCGCCAGGTTGAACAGCTCCTGAGATGTGCAGAGCTCCTCGTGGATGGCGAGCTCTTCCTTCATCTTGACGTCGCGGACGCCGTCAGAGAACGCGGAGATGATGGCCTCGTCCGTGACCTTGGGGATCTTGAGGCGGGTGTTATTGAAGCGCTGGATGTACTTTTGGAGGGTGTCCCCTAGTTGCTGCTTGATGCGGCATAGATCACCCGTAGCCGGCGGGCGGTCGCGAGTGCCCTGGAAGTTGGCGACGAAGCGGTCGCGCATCTCGTCCCAGGAGGAGATCGAGCCGTGCTGCAGGTTCAGGAGCCAGGAGCGGGCTCCATCCTTGAGAGCCATGGGAAACCAGTTCGCCATGACTTTTTCGTCGCCGTTGGCCGCTTCGATGCTCAGCTCATAGAGCTGCAGGAACTCTGCGGGGTCGGCAGTGCCATCGTAGCGAGGAGGCAGGTCCGGCTTGAACTTGCCTGGCCAGGCAACGCTACGCAGCTCGGGGGTGAAGGCGCGGTAGCCGGCCGTGGTTGCCGGGGCCCGCTTCGGAGGTGGAGCTTGGTCTTGGCGGGGTCCGCGCTACGCCGCTGCGGGTGGCGCGCGGTCTTGACGAGGTGGCGCAGGGAGCGCAGGTGCAGCTTCTCGCGGCCGCGGGATTTCTTGGCAGCTTCTCTCTTCGCGCGCGGGCGCCGGGCGCGGCGGATCACGCCGCGGTGCCGCGCACCTTGGTGCCAAGGCGCCGTCTTGGGGCTGAGGTGGTGGAGGCATGCCGTGAGCCCCGTCGCCCGCGGCTGGTTGAGGGGGAGGCAGAGAGTAGGACGGTGCTGGAGAGCCCCCTGCGACGCGGTCGAGCCACTCCTCGTAGAGGTCGTCGACGGGGCGGTAGCGCAGGAGCTCGTTTGCCGCGAGGAGCGCGGCCCGTGCCTCCATGGGAGCGCGGTGCGTGTGAGACGAAGTCTTTCCCTCCTACCGATCTACGCCCTAGCTTTCTAAGATCTCGCGGACGAACTCGACAAACTCGTAGCACAGAAAGACACGAGGTTTATACTGGTTCGGGCCACTGTTGTGGTGTAATACCCTACTCCAGTGTGGTGGTTGTGGATTGCCTCTTGGGCTGATGATGAATAGTACAAGGGATGAATAGCCTCCTGAGGTTGAGGTGTTCTTGTGGCTAGGCTCTCGATCGGGTTGGATCAAGCTAAGATGAGATGCCTCTACTATGGTGGCTAGCTCTACTTAGATAGGCCCTGGTCCTCTTCCCAAATATTGAGCGGGAAGGGAGCCAACAACGGCGGGCAAATTTGAAGGGGGACAGCTAGTACAAGCTATCCTGACAAAAGTGGTCTTCGCCTGTGAAAAGCTCTGGTGGTGACGCCGTCTTGGGCTCCACGATGACCTCCATCTTGCCGTCCTCCTGGTCTTGGCCTCGTTGCACCAATATAGCAACCTTTGCCTGATGCCTCGGTGCTCTTCGCCTGCACTGGCCTCCTTAGCACCAAAGAGGAAATAAGGACGCTATGCGCCCTGGCGCCCGCCTGGTGCCGCTCGTCATGGCTCACGTCACGAGAGCCTCGTGAGGTTTGCCCCGCCTTGATATCTCTGCTCCTCGTGAGCCTGCCTGGCTAGGCTACTCCAGAGGAGGTCTTGCGTCGTCCGCCTCGCGAGGCTTGGACCCTTGCGAAGGTCTTGGATGCCTCGTTGATGAAGATGGGCCGTACGGCCTCCTACAGCCACGCTGTGGGCCGCAGGTAGGCAAGTCTGGGGACCCCCGTTCCCAGAACGCTGACACATTCTACTATTATTTAAACTGTCTCTTTATTTGCCAATCTAAAATGGGATAAATTGACAGCACACTAACCATTGATTCTTATGAGTTCTTGATCTGTAATCCAGTGGTGTCGTGAAGTTGCCAACTCCTTCACAATGTCATTTCCTGCCATGACTTGACCTGAACAATACCATATTGTGTTAATGCTATTTTAAACTGTGTCACTTTATTCGTCAGTAAGAAATGTGATGAATTGTCAACACTCATACTCATATGTGCAAAACCTGTCATCTGTCTACTTGTTTATCTTTCATAGTGAGGAGGATATAAGTGTCAAACAAGCGCAGTCTCATCAGCATGCTCAGCTGCTTGCGCTACAGCTCCCGAGCAGGGCTAACCTTTCTTGAACTCTATTGAAGTGCTGACGGTTTTGTATATTATTTTGTCGGCGTGTTTATTTGCACTGGTGGCAATCTTTGATGCCCAGTGTATGTAATCTGTTGTCTGCTTGTGCTTTATTAACATAGTGGCCAACTTTGATGCCCAGTGGATGTAATATGTCGTAATTTCTTTATTGTATGGTGTAGGTTTTTTCTTATTCATGATGCTACAGTTATTTTACTGTATATATATCCTGTCTTCGCAGTAAACCGGCCAAAGCGTAAAATTACGGTACATAATCGGGCCGTCATGCAAATCACTATGTATGATCCGCATCATGGGCCCAGTCATCTTGGTCCGTTAACATGCCTAAATGTAAACTGGCCCACAAGTAGATTAGAGCCTTTAATAGGCCGAGTAAACCGCCAGCCCTATTTTCGCAACAAAACTCAATGGGCTTTTAGGAGGCTGAAAAGTAGGTTGGGCCTGAAACGTGCCGAACAGCTCACAGGCCGGCAGCAGGCCGAAATAGACCCCGGCCCATGATTGTGCCAATCACATCACGGGCCGTTAACAGGCCAAAATTGTGTCGGTACTTGTTTGGCTCAATCAGATTATCGGTTGTGAGCAGGCCGGATGCAAACCGGGTCGTAGTTAGGCCCAACTATATGACAGGCTTTTAACATGCCGAAATAAATATAGGGCCGAAATGTTAAACGGGCCTTTAATAGGCCGAAACTAATATCAGGCCTAATTACTAAATGGGCCTTTAGCAAGTGGGCCCAAAAGTATAGCATCCAGTTGACGTGCCGAATCTGACATGGGCCATAATTTGGCCCAAAGCGTCTTAAAGGGCCGGATCTTATCTGGGCCATAATTTGGCCCTGAACGTGGTAGCATTTTAACAGGCTGGATCTCATATGGGCCTTTATTAGGCCCGGAATGTGGCAGGCTGTTAATGGACCGGATCAAATATGGGCCGGCATTTGGCCCAATACATGGCAACCTCTGAATGGGCCGGCTCACTAGTGTCCTCAAAATCTTGTGGGCCTTTAGCTGGGCCGGCCCGTTATGGTCGGCAAAATCTTGTGGGCCTTTAGCTAGGGCCGGCCCATTATGGTCCGCAAAATGTTGTTGGCCTTTAGTTGGGCCGGCCCATTATGGTCCGCAAAATCTTGTGGGCCTTTAGTTGGGCCGGCCCATTTAACCTATATGGGCCACTGTTGGGCCCTGCCACATGTCGACGTATCATAGGCATGTCTCCTCCAATGGACGGGCGACATCTGGCCCACCGAGGAGTAGACACATGTTTCCTCCGGCCAATGAGAATTTTACACGTGGAAAATTGCCATTGGTCTGGGCTGTTAACGGGTTATCGAATCCAAAACCGGACCCGATAGCTTAATGGCGAGTCGTTATGGTGGATGCCACGTGTCGGTCACCTTTGACGAAAGCACTTCTATGACGCGGGATTTATTGTCATGGAAGTGGACACTTCCGTGATGATAATTTTGGTAATGTCATGGAACACTTCTACGACAGCACAGGTATGACTATCTTGATTCTGTCATAAAATCGTCATGGATGTACATGCATGACAGAAAACGTGACCTACTGTGACAAACACGTATCATCACGGAAGTGTATTTTTTTTGTAGTGGTTCCTTTAATTTTAGTGGTGGTACTTGATGGCATGGAGATCATCGTCGCATGCCATGTGGATATGGAGAAGAATATCCTAAATCCATACTGCGGGGTCAGTTGTTCCATCATATGATTCGATATTCATAGGTTTAAACCCTTGTGGCAATTCGTGCTCCATTACTTCCTCGGTGAAGCATATGGGGTGTGCGGCGCCTCTATAATGGGCAACGTTGTGACGGAGTTCGGCGGACATCCCTATGCGGTGTTCACCCCGAGTGAGGTTGTGTTGGTCACGCCGGGCCTGATAGCCATCCTCTCATGTTGGGGTACGTTCCCTTGATTTGTAGATTGATCTGGCTAGGCCTGCCCTAGTGTCCAGGTGCTGCCGTAGGTCGTAGGTGTAGTCCTGGGCCATTGTCTACCTGCCCTTACGGCGGGGTAATGTGGGCTGGTGTTTGGCTTGGGTAGCCGTTCTATCTCGACCATGAGGCTGCCGTTCTGGTTTATCAGTCGCGTCATGCGCTGATGTCAGGGGCTCCCGCGCCTCAACGTCGAATTGGGGTAACAACTTGCGCTTCGGGTAGCTTTTGGTTGGTCGCACGAGGCCGTATTCCTTGGCTGCTAGGACAGTAGTCCATCTGTCATTGAGCGTATCCTGTTCGGCTTGAAGCCATTGCTGCTTCCTTTTCACGCTCCTCGCGGTTGCGATAAGCTGTTGCTTAAAGCGTTCTTGATCGAGGGGTTCCTCTGGCATGATGAAGTCTTCATCGCCGAGGCTTATTTCGTCTTCGGAGGGTGGCGTATAGTTGCTGTCCTCCGAGTCCTCGCTTCCGACTGGCTCATCAGGGTTACCCTGCCCCTCCTCCCTATCATCCTGTTCGGATGTTGGTTCAGCGGGGGCGTCTGGGTCTTCGGCCTTCTCCGGAGTGTTATCGTCTCCATTGCCGGTATTGCTTTCTTTGTCGCGGCGTGATTTTGAACGGCGCCGCTGATGCCGTCGTTTTGGTGGTTTATCAGTGTTATTGTCCTTTATTGGATTCTTACCGCCTTCATCACCATCCTCTTTTGGCGTATCCACCATGTATACATCGTATGTGGAGGTGGCCGCCCAGCGTCCGGTATGCGGCATGTTTTCGCTTTGTTCGTCTCCGGGATCGTCGTCCATACCATCGATGTCTTCAGAGCCGTAATCAAGCATGCCGGTTAACTCTTCGACGGTGGCTATGAAGTGGGTGGTGGGTGGGATGTAAAATTCCCCGCTCTCGGCCCCTAGTACGGGCTGGGTGTAGTTTAGACGTCGCCCCTCTGTAATGACGAGGGATCACATTAAGTCCAAAGCCTCTCTTAAAGGTAAGGTTTGGCCAGGGAGAAAAGAGTCCGTGGAGTACGGCGGGAAGAAAACTCCTCGGACGAGCTCACACAATGCCGACTCCGAGGGTTCGGAGCCAGTGTTTGGAGAAGAGTCCGGCTTCATGATGATTGCCGGTGGTGCTGCTTCCTCCAACACTCCCGTACTAGGCTGGATAGCCGTAGAGAGTTCGGCGGGCTTGGGAATCCTGTCTTCGGACCTGGGGATGCGCTCCGGATCTAAGGCCAAAGCGGGGGTTGGGATCGCGAACCCTTGGAAGGTCAAGTCTCCTTGGATATCAGCGACATAATCCAGATTTCCAAAACTAATCTGGTGACCTGGGGCGTAGCTGTCGATCCGCTCTAGATGGCCAAGCGAGTTGGCCCGCAGTACGAAACTACCGAACACAAAGATCTCGCCGGGGAGGAAGATCTCCCTTAGGGCAGCATTGTTGTAGATGACCGATGGAGCCATCGATCCTTCTGGCGACGACTCAGCGGAACTCTCAATGAAAGCATCAATGTCGGTGTCAAAACCGGCAGATCTTGGGTAGGGGGTCCCGAACTGTGCGTCTGAGGATCAAAGGTAATAGGAGACAGGGACACGATGTTTACCCAGGTTCAGGCCCTCTTGATGGAGGTAATACCCTACTTCCTGCTTGATTATCTTGGATGAATATGGGGTTACAAGAGTTGATCTACCTCGAGATCATAATGGCTAAACCCTAGAAGTCTAGCCTGTATGATTATGATTATTCTCTATGGACTAAACCCTCTGGTTTATATAGACACGAAGGGACCTAGGATTGTACAGAGTCAGTTTATAGAAAAAAGAATCTTCATATCCGAATGCCAAGCTTGCCTTCCACGCAAAGGAGAGTCCCATCCGGACACGGGAAGAAGTCTTCTATCATGTATCTTCATGGCCAATTAGTCCGGCCCACGTCACATAGCCCGGACGCCCGAGGACCCCTTAATCCAGGACTCCCTCACACGTCTCCTCCGAGCCAAATACCACCCCAATGGGAACATTATTAATATACTTTTTTACCGATAAAGTGTTAGTGCAATAGTTTGCCCCTTGTGTTTTGGAGATTGTTGTCAGAAACAGGCATAGACTAATTTGTTTGCTAGTGCATATAGAGAGAAATAGTCCATGCAAGCCCGAGGAGAATGTTATGTTCGGTGTCAAAGTTCGAAGAACTTCACGAAGATTATATGTGTGGCAGAGAAGGAGGAGTTACGTTTCAAGAAGAAATGAATGCAAGAAGATTGCGTAGAAGGAATTGACCCCTTTAAAATTATTGTTGACGCAAAGCAATATTCGTACGATTCGTCTGAGGAAGAATGACTGTAGCCAAGAAGATTGAAGGTGAAGTGTGATATGTCTCCAACGTATCTATAATTTTTGATTGTTCCATGCTATTATATTATCTGTTTTGGATGTTTAATGGGCTTGATTATGCACTTTTATACTATTTTTGGGACTAACCTACTAACCAAAGGCCCGGTGCAAATTGCTGTTTTTTTGCCTATTTCAATGTTTCGCAGAAAAGGAATATCAAACGGAATGAAACCTTCGGGAGAGTTATTTTTGGAACAAATGCAATCGAGGAGACTTGGAGTGGACGTCAAGGAAGTAACGAGACCGCCACGAGGTAGGGAGGCGCGCCCAGGGGGTAGGCGCGCCCCCACCCTCGTGGGCCCCTCGTGGCTCCACCGACCTACTTCTTTCGCCTATATATACTCATATACCCTCAAAACATCCAAGAGCACCACGAAACCCTATTTCCATCGCTGCAACCTTCTGTACCCGTGAGATCCCATCTTGGGGCCTTTTCCGGCGCTCCGCCAGAGGGGGAATCGATCATGGAGGGCTTCTACGTCAACACCATAGCCTCTCTGATGATGTGTGAGTAGTTTACCACAGACCTTTGGGTCCATAGTTATTAGCTAGATGGCTTGTTCTCTCTCTTTGGATCTCAATACAAAGTTCTCCTCGATTCTCTTGGAGATCTATTCGATGTAATTCTTTTTGCGGTGTGTTTCTCGAGATCCGATGAATTGTGGGTTTATGATCAAGATTATCTATGAACAATATTTGGTTCTTCTCTGAATTCTTATATGTATGATTTGATATCTTTGCAAGTCTCTTCGAATTATCAGTTTGGTTTGGCCTACTAGACTGATATTTCTTGCAATGGGAGAAGTGCTTAGCTTTTGGTTCAATCTTGCGGTGTCCTTTCCCGGTGACAGCAGGGGCAGCAAGGCATGTATTGTATTGTTGCCATCGAGGATAAAAAATGGGGTTTATATCATATTGCTTGAGTTTATCCCTCTACATCATGTCATCTTGCCTAATGCGTTACTCTGTTCTTATGAACTTAATACTCTAGATGCATGCTGGATGGCGGTCGTTGTGTGGAGTAATAATAGTAGATGCAGAATCGTTTCGGTCTACTTGTCACAGACGTGATGCCTATATACATGATCATGCCTAGATATTATCATAACTATGCGCTTTTCTGTCAATAGCTCGACAGTAATTTGTTCACCCACTATAGATTATGCTATCTTGAGAGAAGCCACTACTGAAACCTATGGCCCCCGGGTCTATTTTCCATCATATTAATCTCCCGCCAATGTGCTATTTTTGTCGCCGTTTATTTTGCAATCTTTACTTTCCAATCTATATCATAAAAATACCAAAAATATTTATCTTATTATCTATCAGATCTCACTTTTGCAAGTGGCAGTGAAGGGATTGACAACCCCTTTATCGCATTGGTTGCAAGGTTCTTATTTGTTTGTGCAGGTACGAGGGACTTGCGTGTAGTCTCCTACTGGATTG
The DNA here is from genome assembly GCF_018294505.1 of Triticum aestivum. Classification (NCBI taxonomy): domain Eukaryota; kingdom Viridiplantae; phylum Streptophyta; class Magnoliopsida; order Poales; family Poaceae; genus Triticum; species Triticum aestivum. Next base: position 351,182,523 of record NC_057805.1, on the reverse strand, counting down.
ATACCTTGGTTCTCAAAAACTGAGGGAAATACTTACGCTACTTTGCTGCATCACCCTTTCCTCTTCAAGGGAAAACCAACGCATGCTCAAGAGGTAGCAAAGTGAAGACATAGCATTCCTTTCGTTGTTCTTCTTTCTCTTTTTGAGTCATAGGACCCCCGTACAATTAATAGGGGTACAGGTTCTCGAAGCTTAGGTCCGTTGTTATGCTTAGCTGAAACCTATGAAAAACCGAGAGAAATCTCTTTGTTTTTTGTATTTTACTTGTTAGGAGAAGATGTTGTTCTTTGAAGCTGCGTGAGATATTTTTCAGACCGAGGAGTTAGTAGTCCTTGCTTCGCAAGGAATGTTACCGTTGTGCTCAAAATCCAACAGTTGGAAACGTGTCGACCATTGGCTGATCCACGTGTCCAATTTGTCTTTTCCCACCAGGGAAGATTGCGGCTATAAATAGCACCCCGCACCAACACTGTCTGTTGGTTTCTGTTTAATATTGTGACAAGATTAATTGAGCATCCCCTCTAGAGGGATTTGAGTTTAAGATCCACCAAAAGAAATCAAGAGCCAAAACTTAGACAGTGGTTGAGCATCATAATACTTCTGATTTAGAGTTCTTGTACCTGTTACTCTTGAGAGCTGTGCACTCTCTAGACGGATAGGTGTCGGCTTGAGTGTTAAAGAGTAATTTTCTTCACCAAGGAAAGTCTTCAGCAACCAAGAGTAATTGTGGTTCGCAAACAAGTTTGTCGAAGGTTTGGAGATTGCGGACAAGTATCTACCACAAGTAAAATCAACCGGAGTCTAGTCAGCTTCAAGTTGAAGTAGAATAGGATGGAGAAAGGTTTTCTCCTTTGTTCAATCACAAGTCCCTCCAACCAGACGCAGTCCTTTGGTAGAAGGGCGAACTACTCTTCCAAATTCTACTCTCACCATCGAGCACCATTGGTTCTGTCTACTCTACTGCTTTCCCTCAGCAGTTCATCTTGTGTGCTCTGTGGCTCAATAGTTATCGAGTTCATGTATTCATTGCAGTAGCATATATACTTCCTACTATCCTTCCTACTCTGCATATTATTCACTTTTTTGTTTTTCCATTCACTATTTTCATTTCACTCGTGGCATCTTTTACCATTCTTTCACTCTTTTGATCGCAAGAATCCTCACTCATTTTCCCGTTCTATCATGTTGTTTTATCTGTAGCATACAATGTTACCATTGTGATCGTTAAGATTGTGAGCTATTACTCTTGAACGATTATAATATCTTTCCTTGGAAGATTTTCTTAAGCTATCTCTTTATCACTCGTTCGGTTGGATTATGTATATTTATCGTCCGTGCTTGATCTACTCAGTTTATTACGCCGTTATGTTTGGGCTTAATTAAAAGTTCAGAAAGAAATTTTGAATATCCCATTCACACCCCTCTGGTCGGTATACTTTTGTCCTAATAGAGAATTTACCAGTTTGGGGGGGGGAGTGGAGCATGGTCTGGAATTAATTTAAGAAAGGGATGATTTGGTGAGTATCAAATGATGCTAGAATAAAAGTATGGCGCGACCTGTGGGTCTGAAAGGTCTGTCCTGTAAAACTATCACTCATAAAGGTCGTCGTCGTTTGAACTGTGTAAGTGAGTTTTCTGGATGATCATGGTGAGTGGAAGATGGAATTGTTCGGCAACTTTTTTGGTTGTGGCTGTTTAGGATATTGTAAACATACATGCTTCACCAAGGCTAGGCAGGGATTTTGTCGCTTGGGAGCCAGAAAAATCTAGCGTGTTCGCGGTAAGAAAGGCATAATACTTGGCAAACGACATTGAAGTATTTGGAAATGGAGCATCGAGCTGTACTCCTAATGGAAAAATATGTTGACCTAAAAACTTACATGAATTTCTATTCCCCTAGAAAATCAAGATTGTGGCTTGGAAGACCATATCAGAAGCCTTCCCTCATCCACCTAGGATTCCGGTAGTGTCGGATGCCTTTATCCCTCGTCAATGACTTCATCATGTTGTGGTGAGCAGCTCCTATATGGGTCCAGTTGCTTGCTCATGTTTGCATGCTCATCTACCGCCAGTCCGAGCATGTTTGCAATGGTTAGGATCGTGGGAAGTGAAGGAGGTAGTGCAAGATCAATTCAATTGGGCGGTGCATCTCGAGTATTCCATCTTGAGCTCCGGGGTGAAAACCCTTGGTCAGGCCTCTTATTGGTTGTACATGGCTATGTCGGTGTCTTTGGAGGCGTTACGTACCCTGGTGAAGTCATTGTTTGGAGTTTGATCAGACGTGATCTTTAGGGTGAAAACCCATGATCCAACCTTCGAGTGTTGGATCTGGAGACAACATCACTTGTGTGTCGTTCACTTCCCAGGGGCATCGGTTTTGAAGAACATCTCTCATAATCGTTGTGATGTCATGAGATATTTGGTGTTGGTGCTTGTTATTACATCTTCAATCATTGTTTTTGCTGCATCAAGTTTTTTTCTTCCTGTCTAGGCATAGCTTCGATCTTGTATGTCTCGGAATCGGGGCTCCGAGGACCCAAGAGGTTCAAACTCTAGGGTGCGCTTGTTCCTACCGCTCTACTCCGCCCTCATGATCTCACGGTGACACTGCGGAAAGCACGAGCTAAGGAAGGAGAACTACAAACACAATAGTTACCCAGGTTCGGGCCACCTCGCGGTGTAAGACCCTACTCGTGCTTGTGTGGATTGCTTGGGGAGAGAGAGTAGAATGGTGTGCTCAAGTTAGCGGGGGAATCGGCTTCTTCTACGGCGACAACCTGCCCTCTTCTTATATCATGCCTCTGGGCCTCTTCCCCCGAAAACACATGGCGGGAAGGGTTGCCAGAACAACGACTTTGAAGGGGGACAGGAGCGCAGCTTATCCTGACTAAAGGCAGTCTTCGCCTGCAAAAGCCTCCTGCCGTGACGCGCCAGTGGGCTCAGGAATGACATCTGCCCTGGCGCACCCGTCGTCTTGGTCTTCATGCACCGACCAGGAAACCTTTGGAGATTGCTTTGGGAACTGGTGGCTAGCCCTGCTCCCTTAGCACGAAAGAGGAAAGCCTCCTCATCCACCCGGGCGCGTCCGTCGTCTTGGTCTTCTTGTGCCGATCAGGCAACCTTTGGAGATTTCTTTGGGAACCGGTGGCTGGCCCTACTCCCTTAGCACAAAAGAGGAAAAGCCTCCTAATTCACGCCTACTGGCACGACCTCTGGCACCACCTGTCAGCTAGCGCGTCACCCACGTGAAGACTCTGGTCCACGCGACTGGGTGCAACGGCTCTTGACTTGTTCGCCTCTGCAAGGGGCCTCGGGAGATAGCCTCGCGAGGCTCCTGGCGGCGCCTACTTATGTGTGCCTCACGAGGCGGGGGCCTCACGAGGGTCTTGCTCATGAAAGTTAGCAACGGGCCATCCGCCGGGCCTAAGTCATGCACCGCGCGCTGGGTCGTAGGCAGACGGGCCTGGGTACCCCGAGTCCCACGGGCCCGAAAGTATGTTTTGGCTCTTTGTTGGCTTGAACCTTTGTGTGTATGTATGTGTTTTTATTGGTTGCGTGCATCTTAGTTGCACAGAGATCGGATGTGGCTCATTATAATTGTTGGGAAGCGTAGTAGAGAACAAAAACAAATTGCCCTACGATCAACCAGAAACACTATGAAGATGTGGTTTGGATCAGATCATTACCAACTCCCAATTGTGGTGAAAGAATATTTTTTGTAGATCATACTTGAAGTCCCTCGAATCGTCGATGAACGATCCCTCGAACTATTGACGAACGATCCCTCGAACGGAAGACCAAAAGTACAACCTCTCCACAGTTTACAAGCGTACGGTCTTCATGATCCGGTGGCGCTTCACTGTCCAGAGCTAATCACTGCTGAAGAATTAGAGGGAGGATATTAGAACCACACTGTGCTTCTTATTATGAGGACTAGGGAGGATTAGAACTAGCTCTAATTTGATCAATTAGAAGTATAACTAGAGAACTAGACGAGACTCTAAGTTTGTATCTCCAAGGGCCAAAATCCTCAAGTATATATAGGTGGGAGGAAAAGGGAGGGGCACCACAAAGGGAGCAAACCTTCCCCCTTACACCGGCCAAGGAGGGGGAAAACCCCTCCAATTCGGCCTCCCCTTCCTTCTCCTTGAAGAAATGGGGGCGCCTCCCCTGTTGGGCCCAAGTGGCCCAATATCCTTTTCACCACTTGGAATTTTAACCCATTGATATTTAATTTAATTAAAAAAGCCTCCTAACTATTATTAGAGCCTTCTATGAATAATTTAACATCTCTAGAAAAAATCACCTATATATTATTTATCGGTATTACATGGTAACCCTGAAATGCTTTCAGTTCCTCCCGAAACTATTTCAATATCAATGAAAACATTTCATAAATATTTCCTCATTACTCCTTTCCTACTAACACTCAACAGATAGTGATTACCTTAAGCTTGTGACCCTATACACTACAAAAAAAACACTTCCATGATGATATGTTTGTCCCAGTAGGTCATGTTTTCTGTCATGCATGTACATCCATGACGATTTTATGATAGAATCAAGATTGTCATACATGTGCTATCGAAGAATTGTTCCATGACAATACTTAAATTATCATCACGGAAGTGACCACTTCCATGATTATAAATGGCACGTCATGAAAGTGTTTTCGTCAAGGGTAACCGACACGTGGCATCCACCGTAACGGGTCGTTGTTAAGCTACCGGGTCCGGTTTTGGATCCGATAACCCATTAACAGCAACGACCAATGCGATTTTCCACGTGTAAGATTCTCATTGGCCGAAGGAACCACGTGTCAGCTCCATGTTGGGACAGATGTCATCCAGTGAATGGACAGGACGTGCCTATGATACGTCAACATGGCTCGGCCCAATAGTGGTCCATTTATGTCAAAAGGCCGACCCATTTGACTTGGTCAAAAGGAAGCGGGCCGGGCCATGAAAGCCTGTTAATGGCATGTTCGCATTTACAGCCCGCTAACTCATGGCCCGTTATGGCCTATCCAAATTAGGCCTAGTAGCGTCATATGGGCCCTCCAATATGATTCCAGCCTGTTGTAACTTCTGGCCCATGTATGGCCCACAACGTCTTTCGGCCCATATGAGGCCCTTTATAAATTAGGGCCCTTTAACGGCCCGTGGTGAAACTGGCCCATAATGAACAGTAAATCACTTTATACCTATTAATGACCCATTATACTGTTGGGCCATTTCCAGCCCGTGTTACCTTTTGGCCTTCTAAGGGCCCATTTATTCTGGGGCTCATTTTCAGTATACGATTACTTACGATCCATTACTGGCCTGTTTCGCTGATCGGCCAAATTCAGCCCGTGGTTATAGTCTGCCCATTAATCTAGTGGGCCATTTTTATAACGTCATCTAATATGGCCCATTAACAACCCGTTATTCATGTCGATAGAATTAAGCTTGCTGTACATACTGTCCTATTAACGGCCCATTATGGTCGGCCCATAGCCAGACGATTTCCATTCTAGACCATTTATGACCCACATTGCGGGCCATTATTGGTCCATGAATAGTACGACCCATGTTTGACCAATCAATCATATGGGCCGTAGAAGGCCCACTGATTCTGTTGGTCTAATGATAGGCCCCTTATGTTTTGGAGTTTGTCGACATAAACAGTATGGGACTTACGTGTTTGCTAGTGCACACAGAGTAACAAGTCCCTGATGTATCGAGGAGTTTGATGCAAATGACGAAGATAATCTCCCTGCGTAGCAGTGAAGGTTATCACCGAAGATAAAGCTATCGAGAGTGCCCCTAAAAATTGCTGAAATCGAAGCAATTGGTTCGGTGCATGTCCGAAGCAAATGTTGCGTTCAACAAAGAATGAAGACGAAGTGAAGACGTAGCATTTATTTTGTTGTTCTTCTTCTTTCGTTGATCATAGGACCACCGTACTATTAAGAGGGGTATGGCGTTTCAAAGCTTTGATTCTCTGATGCTAAACCCAAATCATATGAAAGTTGTGAGAGAAATCTCTTTGTGCTCCGAGCAAATACTTGCCCGCTAGAGACTATGATCTTCTTTGCTGCGAGAGATTTGCCTCCGATCGAGTAGTTAGCATTACTTGTTCCTCAAGTAATGTTATTGTTGCTCCAACAATCCGACCATTATGAATGTCTCGGTTGGCCATTGGCTGGACCTCGTGTCCAAAATGGTCACTTCCCATCTGGGAAGGCTGCGGCTATAAATAGCCACCACGCGTCGGCTTTGTCCGGTGGCTGTTTTGTTTGATTCTAAGAAGATTCTTGAGCAACCCCCTCTCTGAGCGATTTGAGTTTAAAATCCACCAAGAGAAAAACCCTAGAGCCGAAGAATTAGATAGTGGTTCAGCATCACTGGTATCTATGTTTAGTACGCTCTGCCTATTACTCTTGAGAGCTGCAAACTCTCTAGATGGTTAGGTGTCCATTTCTTCAGAGACCAAGAGTGATTGTGGTTCTCGAAGAAGAAGTTTGTAAAGGTTTGGGTTCACCTTCAAGTATCTACCACGAGTGATCGACATCGGTTGAGGAATCGATTGTCAAGGAGAATAGGGTGAAGAGAGTTTATCTTCCGTGTTAAGTCACAGCCCCTCCAACCAGACGTAGTCCTTGTGCAGAAGGACGAACTGGTCAAACAAATACCTTGTCGCCATCGAGCATCTTCGATTACCTCTGCCACTCATGTTTACTTTCGATGCATCCCATTCATGTAATTTACTTCGATACATGCTTTAGTTTCCCTTCGGTATTTCCCTGTAGTTCTTCTTAGCTTGTTTATCCTTTATTCCACTGCCGGGTTCTGAGAGATTTAAGTTTTCTAAACAAAAATTTAAAACTCCCATTCCCCCCCTCTTGTTGACATACTTTGTTCCTACAATTGGTATCAGAGCTAGGTACCCCTTGAGTCTGCTCATTTTAGTCTAACGACTTTGGAGTTTAAGTATGTCTTCAGTGAACTACAAGTCACATCTAAAGATTCCATATTTGATGGGTCGGACTATCCCTTTTGGAAGGAGAAGATGAGGATCCATCTTCGAGCTATAGATGATGATATGTGGAACATGGTGCATATCGGGTTCACAGTTGTTATTCCTCAAGCTCCTACCGATGAAGAAAAGAAGCTCATTCGACTGGATGCTCAAGCCAAAGATGAAATTGGTGGCCATCTCTCTCTCGAGCACAATTTCTTCGGTATTGGTAATGTGAGACTGCAAAGGAGTTGTAGGATGTCCACGAAAAGATCAATGAAGGAATTTCAACTCTGAAAGAAGCTCGAATTGATACTCCGGGCGAAGTTCAATCGCTTCAAGCGTATTGGAAATGAGAGCTGCCAGCAAACCTTCGACCGCCTTAGTGACATTGCAAATGAACTTCGTGGACTCGGTGCCAAGGATATCACTGACCATGAAGTTTTGAAGAAACTTCTTCCATCTATTGACACTTCATTTGACATGCTTGTTCTGATGATTCGTGAGCATCCTGATTTCAAAAGCCTCAACTCTGCTGATGTCATGGAATGACCGAACACTCATGAAGAGGAAGAAGAAGAGAAGAGAGATCTGTACAACTCAACGCAAAAATCATGCTCTCAAAGCTATGGTTGATTCTTCCTCAGAAGGAAATGCTAAAGAATATTCAGATGATCCAGCACGACTCAGCAAAGATCTCGCACTGGTCACAAAACAATTTCAACATTTCCACAAGAAGAGCCAGTTCCATAAATGAAGTTCAAGCAACTCTGGGGCTTCAAAATCTTCAAAACCTATCGGAGAATACACCTGTTTCAAGTGCAAAAAGCCAGGACACTTCATTTTGGACTGCCCTATCTGGGAAGCTGAAATCCGTGCAAGTGGGAGATGTGATTCATGCAACAATCGAGGCAAAAGAAAGAGCAATAACTATGACTTAGATGATGAGAAGAAAATGAAGAAATTCTTCAAGAAGAAGGTTAACTCCACGTCAAAATCTTCGTCAAGAAATCCTTCCAAGTCCTCCTCCAACCACGAGAATACCTCTCGCAAGGCCAAGGCATACATCGGCAAGGAAATGGACTCTGATTTAGAATAATCATCAGGCTCCGAGGAAGAAGAAGAATCTGGTGAGGATTCCGACTCTGGCATGGCTGGCATAGCATTTGCCTCATCTCCATCGACAAACTTCTTCAGAAATCTGTCGAGCGATGATGAGTCTCCTGCCTACTGCTTCATGGCCAAGGCCTCGAAAGAAAAGGTATCCTCGAAACATCATAAGGTTCACTCCAGTGATCAATATTCTTCTGATGAGGATGACCATGCTAAGTGGATCAAAATTGCTAATATTAAACAAAATTCTCTTGAGAAAATTGAGAAAACCCTCAGGAAATCTGAAGGGTTGTTGGTTGAGGAGATGGAGAAAAACCGGTCACTGACTAAAGAGTATTCCACTCTCAAGTCACGAATGGATGAACTCTCAACTCGTCATGGTTTTCTCTCAGCAGACCACGAAAGTTTGGCCTGTGATTATCTGAAAACGAAACAGGAACTCGAGGCGCTGAGAGAGGCTCATGACGATTTGATGAGGGAAAATTCTCTTCTCACCCAACAACTTAAAGAGAAACCTGAGGTGTTTGAGACACCATGTTTAAAATGCCTTGAACGAACCAATGCTGAATCAAATGATGAATCATCTGTGAATGCTAACCCCTCGATCGAGGAAAATGGTTATATTTCTGATGAGAATGCTAGGTTAAAGGATCCCCTTCAGACAGGAATGTTCAAATCTCTCAAGGGGAATCAAATCCTTGGTGATGTTTTGAAGAAATATATCCTTCACAAAAATCCCAGAAAGGAAGGTATTGGTTTTGAAAGGAAACTAAATGAAGATGGTTCTTACTAGGAACCACATCAATATCCTCAGACAGTGTGGGTTCCTGCAAAGAGCAAAACGCTCGATCCAACATGACTTTCGGGATATGACTCTCCTATCCCAGAATATCATGATGATGATTCTCTGAGCAACTATAAGCTATTCAAAAATCAGCATGGTGAGATTATTGCTCGCTATGTTGGTCCAAACAGCAAGAATGGCCCCCCAAAGAAGGCTATTTGAGTGCCTAAGAAAACTATTGATTCTTTGCCTATTTCTCCTCAACTAACCATGCAGACAGAAAAAGTTTGACATAAGGAATATATGCATACTGGATACAACCACTATGCTCATGTGTCTGGAAAGAACTTTAATGCTTATTCTTTCAGTTATGCTCGTACCTCATCGAGTAACAACTATGCTTATCGAAAGAAATCCTATCCTGCTCGCTCTACTGTTTCAAAGCCACCTGCAAAGATGTGGGTGGTTAAGAAAGCCTAATTCTTCTGCAGGGCTATGTCTCTAGTGTATAGAATGGGTAATCGGGTGGATGCACTAGTCATATGACCGGAGACAAGTCGTTGTTTGTCGACCCCAACTTAACTGCTTCTCCTCTGAAGTATATCACTTTTGGCGACAACAAAAAGGAAAGGTAATTGGGCTAGGTAAAATTGCTATATCCAAGGACAAATATATTGATGATGTGCTACTTGTTCGGTCCCTTGGTTACAATCTTATGTTTGTTGGCAAGTTATGTGATCTTGGCATGCTAGTCTTATTCTCTATATCCAAATGCATTGTCTTCATGGCCTCTGACAATTCCTTCGCCTTTGAGGGAATTAGAAAGGGTGATCTTTATATTGTGGATTTCTCTAAGGGTCCCGCAGTCCAAACTTGCTTGCTTGAAAAAGCAACTGAAGGTTGGTTGTGGCACCGAAGGTTTGGTCATGCAGGTATGAGAAATTTACAGACCCTTGTGAAGAAGAATCATCTCCGTGGAATTCCTGATGTGAAAATTGACAAGGATCGTCTCTGTGCTGCTTGTGAGGCTGGTAAATTGGCTAAGAAGCATCACTCCTCCAAGACAGTCATGACCACTGGAAATTCTTCATATGGATTTATTCGGTCCTCAAAATTATGCAAGCTTCGGTGGCAGTTATTAAGGTGTGGTTATTGTCGATGATTTCTCTCGATACACTTGTGTATTCTTTCTCAAAGACAAAACGTATACTTATGATATCTTCAAAAGCTTCGCCAAGAAGGCCCAGAATAATATGATGTGAGAATTAAGCATGTCAGAAGTGACAATGGAACCGAGTTAAAAAATACTCATATCGATGAATTTCTCGATGATCATGGTATCACTCATGAGTTCTCTGCTGCATACACTCCCCACCAAAATGGAGTTGTTGAACGAAAGAACAGAACTCTCATTGAAATGGAGAGAACAATGCTTAGTGAGTATAAAACTCCCATTTGCTTCTGGGCTGATGCTATTAACACTGCTTGTCATGTTATCAATCGTGTTTATCTTCACATGTTCCTTAAGAAAACTTCATATGAGCTTATCACTAGCAAGAAACCAAATGTTTCTTATCTACGTGTTTTTGGTGCACCTTGTTACATTCTTGATATGAATCATTGCTCCAAGTTTTCACCTAAGGCACATGAAGGTTTTCTTCTTGGCTATGGCTCAAAACTCGCATACGTATTGAGTCTATAACTCTCACCACATGAAACTTATGGAAACGGTAAATGTGAGGTTGATTGAATCTAACGGCTCTCAAAAGGAGCACCTGCCAAATGTGATAGATGAACCATTGATATCGGATGCTATTCGGCAAATGGCCATTGGGAGCGTCAAGCCTGTTGAGGGAAATGCACCTGACTCATCTGATGCTGATGCTCCTATGACCCGAAGCAGAACTCGTCAAGCCACTGCTAAAGCAAATGCTCCTCCGAATGGAAATGGAAATGGAAATTCAAATGCCGTACAAAATGGCAATCAGGAAGGGAATGATGACACAAATGCTGATGCTAATGATAATGACAATCATGAAGAAAATGCTCATCCTCATGTGGCAAATCGAGTTGATCCCTCTTTAATTCTCGACGAAATTGAGAATCCAGGTTATCGACCCACAACTCGTTCGCGCACTCGTTTGGCTAACTAATGTGGAAGTTTCTCCTTTGTTTCATTGGCAGAACCTACCAAGTATGAAGAAGCCATGAATGATCCAGACTGGATGAATGCCATGCCAGAGGAGTTGGTGCAATTCGAATTAAATGATGTGTCGGAACTGGTTGACAAACCGAATCCCAAGAAGCACAATATCATCGGCACAAAAGGGATTTTTCGCAATAAGCAAGATGCAAATGGTATTGTGATGAGAAACAAAGCACGTCTTGTTGCTCAAGGGTACTGATACGTCTCCAACGTATCTATAATTTATGAAGTATTCATCTTGTTATATTATCATTCTTGGATGTTTTACAATCATTTTATAGCAACTTTATATCATTTTTTGGGACTAACCTATTGACATAGTGCCCAGTGCCAGTTGCTGTTTTTTGCTTGTTTTTTACATTGCAGGAAATCAATACCAAACAGAGTCCAAACACGACGAAACTTTTTAGAGATTGTTTTGGACCAAAAGACATCCAGTGGGCCAAAGAAGTGCCAGAGGGGAGCCCAGAGGGGGCACAACCCACCAGGGCATGCTTGGGGGCCCAGGCGTGCCCAGGTTATGCCCACCTTGGTGGCCTCCCGCACCGTGTCTTCGCCCTATAAATTGCCAAATATTCCAAAAACCCTCGGGGTAACCCTAGATCGAATGTTTTGCCACCGCAATCCTCTGTATCCACGAAAACCAATCTGAACCCTGTTCTGGCGCCCCGCCGGAGGGGGAGATCATGACCGGAGGCCATGTTCATCATGCCTCTGGTATCCATGATGAGGGGGGAGTAGTCCACCCTCGGGGCTGAGGATTTGTACTAGTAGCTATGTGTTTTATCTCTCTCTCTCTCCCCCCTCTCTCTCCTGTTCTTGATGGCACAATCTTGATGTATCGCGGGCTTTGTTAATATAGTTGGATCATATGGTGTTTCTCCCTCTCTATCTTGTTGTGATAAATTAAGTTTTCCCTTTGAGATTTCACTTTTATCGGACTGAATACTTTTATGGATTTGAGAGCACTTGATATATGTCTTGCATATGAATACCCATGGTGACAATGGCGTATCATATTGAATCACTTGATATGTGTTTTGGCACTCAACTCGCGGATTCCCGAGGTGACATTGGGGTAATCTATGCATAGGGGTTGATGCACGTTCTCGTCTTTGTTTCTCCGGTAGAAATCTTGGGGCACTCTTTGAAGTTCTTTGTGTTGGATTGAGTATTATGAATCTGAAATTGTTTGATGCATATTGTATACTTAACTCATAGATACTTGTGGTGACATTGGAGTATCTAGGTGACATTAGAGTTGGTTGATGTGTATCATATGGTGTTATTTTAGTACGAACTCTTGGATAGATCGAACGGAAAGAACAACTTTGCGTTATTTTAGTACGAACTCTTGAATCGATCGAACGGAAAGAATAACTTTAAGGTGGTTTTGTACCCTACATACAATTTCTTCTTATGTTCTCCGCTAGATAAGAACTTTGGAGTGAATCTTCATCACACGTTGAGGGATGGTTATATGATCCAATTAGATTAGCATTGCTGAGAGATTGCAGTAGCGAAAGTACGGACCCTAGGCCTCATTTTCAAGCATTGCATTACCGTTTGTGCTCACTTTTGTTACTCATTACCTTGATGTTTCTTATTATTCCAATTACAAAAATCAATACCTACTATCTATATTACACTTGTATCACCATCTCTTCGCCGAACTAGTGCACCTATAAAATTTACCATTGTATTTGGTGTGTTGGGGACACAATAGACTTTTTATTACTCGGTTGCAGGGTTGTTTGAGAGAGACCATCTTCATCCTATGTCTCCCACGGATTGATAAACCTTAGGTCATTCACTTGAGGGAAAATTGTTACTGTCCTACAAAACTCTGCGCTTGGAGGCCCAACACAAGTCTAGAAGAACAAGTTGCGTAGTAGACGTCAAGCTCTTTTCTGGCGTTTCTGCCTAGGAGGTGAGTGCTTGAAGGTATATCTTTAGATCTTGCAATTGAATCTTTTAGTTTCTTGTTTTATCACTAGTTTAGTTTATAAAATAAAACTACAAAAAATGGAATTGAGGTTGCATTCATCTTTATAATGTATTTCGTGAAAATGATGGAAAGGAAAATTGTTCTCAATTGATAGAAGAAGAATTCAATATAATGTTTGGTTGAAATGATGAGCATGATTGCAATGTTGTTAGTATGAATTCTTTGAATATCCATGATGCTAATGATATGCAAAGCCATAAGCTTGGGGATGCTATGTTTGATGAAGATGATATTTTTAGTCCCCCAAGATTTGATTTGCAATTTTTTTATAATGATTGCATGCGTCCTATTTATGATGATTATAATGGTGAAAGTGGATTTGGAGAGGTCATGACTTTATTTAGTGATGAATCCACCATTTCGGATGAGGCTTCAATTGACTACGATAACAAAGTTGCTATCTATGATGATTATGCTTACGAAATGTATGCTATAAAGAAGAATGATAACTGTGAAACTTGTCATCATGATTTTAATTTTCACTCTCATAATATTTATTTTGTTGAGTTTGCTCCCACTACTATTGATGAGAAGAAATTTGCTTATGTGGAGAGTAATAAGTTCTCTATGCTTTTGTGTCATGAAAAGAATTATATGTGATAGCAATATTGTTGAATTCATTCATGATGCTACTGAAAATTATTATGAGAGGGGAACATATGCTTTTACATATTGCAATAATATCAAATTTCCTCTCTTTATGTTGAAAGTTTTGAAGTTATGCATGTTTTGCCTTCCTATGCTAGTTGATTCTTGTTCCCATAAGTTGTTTGCTCACCAAATCCCTATGCATAGGAAGTGGGTTAGGCTTAAATGTGCTAGTCATATGCTTCATGATGCTCTCGTTATGTTTCAGTTATTATCTTTTATGTGAGCATCATTGAAATCATCATGCCTAGCTAACAGGCATAAAAGAAAAGCGCTTGTTGGGAGACAACCCAACATTTACCCCTACTATTTTTGTGTGTTCACATGATTAAGATACTGTAGTAATCATGTTTCATAGCTTTTATTTGAATAAAGTGCTAAGTAAATCCTTTGGGATAGTGTGGATGATAGTTGACTTGATTGTGTGCAAAAACAGAAACTTTTGCTTCCAGAGACAAAATTGTTTAAATTCACTGGAGCGTCGAAAAGTTCTGAATTTTTTACATATGATTTATATACAAATTGTCTATGTTTCCTAATTTTCAGAGTTTTTTCAGTAGTATAAGTATGGCAGTTGTCTAGATCATTACAGACTGTTCTGTTTTTGACAGATTCTGTTTTCAATGCATAGTTTGCTTGTTTTCTACTTTCTATAGCTTATATTTCTCAATATAAATTGTGGAAATGATATGGTACAGTAAGCATTGTGTGAGAAAAATTATGAATCTTGCCTTTGACAGTACCCAAGTGAAAGATTTGCTTTATCATACTAACGTATCTCATGAAGTTTCGTTAAGTTTTATTTGATTGAAGTTTTCATGTTTTGGGTGAGATATAGATATGAGGAGAATAGGGAGTGGCAATAACCTAAGCTTGGGGATTCCCAAGGCACCCCAAGGTAATATCCAAGGAAGATCCAAGCAACTAAGCTTGGGGATGCCTCGGAAGGCATCCCCTCTTTCGTCTCCAACATTATCGGTAACCTCAGTTGGAGCTACATTTTCATTCGTCACATGATATGAGTTTTGCTTGGAGCGTCATTTTATTTTATTTGTACTTGCTTTCTCCTATTTGGAATAATGTTTTGCATCTTTCATTTTGATAAAAATGTCCAGGATAGCCTTTACCATGCTTACTTTGCAAGTCTACATGTTGCTGTTTAAAAACAGAAAGTTTGCTGTCATTGTCTGGATTCTTCTAGAAAGTCAGAACATGATAAAATCTTGAAATTTTTACACAATATACTATGATAAATTGTATACAGTGTGGTAATTTTTAAGAATTTTTGGATTTACAGAAGTATGAATTTTCATGCATTCTGTATAGACTGTGCTGTTTTGACAGATTGCTGTTATGTTTGCATTATTTGCATATGTTTGCTTGTTTAATGAATCTATTTGAGGATAGGACTATTAAACATGTAGAGGTGGCAAAAAATCCCTCAGCCACAGCCACCCCGGGCTCCCGCGACGCGCCCCGTGCGCGCGTCTCGGGGGATCCAGATCCACCGGCGACGAGCAGCTCCCCCCGAGCCCTCCTCCTCCTCGCCGCTGCCGGAGGGTGTCCGCTGCGCGAAGCCCGTGTGGCGCTGGCAGAGGCATGTCCTCTAACCTCCCTCCCCTGGTCGGGATCCCATCGGCACGAGTCAGCTGCCCGTGGGGGAGCTGGATCCGGCGAGCTCTCCGGCGGCGGGGACGCGTGGATTCTGAAGCAGCTGTGCTGGGAGGCGGTGGTGCGGCTCCGGAGAGGTGGTGGTGGGGGCTAGGTCCGATGAGGTCGATCTGGTCCCCTCGAGGCGGCGGGTGTCATTGGTGCCGGCAGCCACAGTCGGAGAGGGCGCTGGCGCTGCGGTGCGCTGGTCTTGGCCGCGTTGGGCGGCAAGGCGGTGGTGGCCATGGATCTCGATCGGAAATTGGAGGCTTTCACCGGCAGCTTGTCCTCCTCGACCGGCCGAGATGGAGGCGTCCTCCTGGCGTCCTGATTGGTGGCGGGGCGCTGGAGTGGGCTCTGGGTCGGGGCAAACTCTTGGCCGGCGATGCCAGGCACCATGTTGGCGACGCCCGTGGCGCCGTTGTCCCGCTGGTGGGCAACATCAAGACTTTACTCCTTGCCCTCCGCCTCCTGGTCTCGAGCGAAAGCATACAATCTCTGGGATTGGGGCGGCGATGGCGCGTCAGCGTGATGTACTTCTTGAAGGCGCCGTCTTGGGTGATCAGCGGTCTAGGACTTGGCATGGTGTTGGTCTGCTTCTTCTGTAGGATTCATGTTCTACAGCTGCGGTGGGCTTCTGGGTCTTGGCCGGAGACGGTGGCAATGTATGGGTTTCTTTCAGAGGTGAGGTTGCTTGGGCAGTCGCTCTCTCCTCGGCAACTGGTTCACCGGTCCAAGCGTGCTCGGGGGTGAGCTGCTTTGCCTGTTGATGGGACGACGTCCTTCGATCTAGGACGAGAGGGCGGGGGTGCTGTCTTCAGCGGCAAATTCAGATGGTGAACCGGGTGGCCCTGGGAGGTGACGAAGCATGGCTCTCCTCCGGCGTTGATTAGCTCCCTTGTCGCAGGCGTGTCAATGTCAGGATCTGTAACGTCGTGGGCTCTGAAGTCCCTTTGGGTTCTTTGGAGCTCGTTAGCTGTTCCGTAGTGCTTTGTATCCGTGTCGATTGTATTTTCGTTTCTTGTTGTCCTGTTGGTTCTAAGGTGTGGTTGTTTCTTTATATATAAAGCGGGGCGAAAGCCTTTTTCGGTAACACGCGGAGGCATTTAGTATACAATGTTTAATACTAATTTTAGTGATTTGCTACAGTAGAGAATGATAAGGTTTTTGCATTGATTTATACTAGCTTATCTCATGAGTTCTTGTTGAGTTTTATGTGCATGAAGTTTTTAAGATTTAGGGAAACCATGATATAAAAGGAATTAAGGAGACATAAAATCTCAAGCTTGGGGATGTCCAAGGCATCCCAAGATAATATTTCAAGAATTCTCAAGCATCTAAGCTTGGGGATGCCCCGGTAGGAATCCCACCTTTCTTCATCCACAATTATCGGTTAGTATCGGTTGAGCCTAAGTTTTCGCTTCTTCACATGAGTTGTGCTATTCTTGGAATGTCATTTTATTTTGTTTTGCTTGCTATTTTAATAAAATATTTAGATCTGAAAGTTTTTAAATAAGAGAGAGTCCTCAATTAGCTACCCCTTCACTTAACTACTCGCTTGATCTTCACGTATACCTTTTTGGAGTAGTTTGTCATTTACTCTTGTGCTTCACTTATATCCTGTGAGTAAATTGTTGAATGAATTGAATATCATGAATTTGAAATTATATGTTCATATCATGCCTAGTAGTAGCTTCACATTGGATTTAGAAAGTGAAATCTTTTGAAGCTTGACAATCACAATATTGGTCATACAAGCAATTCATGAATGATTAGTATAAGGAAAAGAACTTTCACATGCAAATATATTATCTTGGAAATCTTCTATGGTTGTGAATACCCATTAATTATTTTTAAACTTGAGCAAATTAGTTGAAGTTGGACAAGGAAGACAACGTAATGAGTTATGGCTGTGTATATTTGCATAGATGTGATATTGTCATAGATCCGCCAACATGTGGTGTTTGCCTAGGATCTTTTGCTAGCCAAAAATTCGTACTAAGTAGAGATACTACTTGTGCATCCAGAAACCCTTAAACCCAGTTTCTTTCCATAAGTGTCCACCATACCTATGTATGGATTGAATAAGATCTGTCAAGTAAGTTGTCATCGGTGCATAAAGCAATAAAAATTGCTCCTAAGTATGTTTGATCTTTTATTGTAAGGGAAAATTGAGCGTTGTACGAACTTGTGATGGCAAAGTAGTAAAAGCGATGGACTACATAAGAAAGGTTGCTATCATAAGGGGAAATATAACGTGATGTTCCTTTGCATTAAGAGCTTGGGCATCCAAATAAAAAGTGCATGACAACCTCTGCTTCCCTCTGCGAAGGGCCTATCTTTTACTTTTCAATATTTACTTTTATGCAAAGAGTCAATAGTACGAATTCTCATTTCAACCTCAATTATTCTCTAGTTGTCAAGCATCATGTGGTGGGGAAAGATCTAGGCACATATGACCAGTCAAATATGTTTGATCATCATTAATTATTGTTGACAATTATCTCTATGATAAATGAGTTGGGAGGCGAAACTTTAAGCCCCTATCTTTCTCTGTGTTCGATGGATGCCATTTGTTCTAAGAATATGCTTTGAGTAGTAGCAATCATGGAAGACTATATGATGATTCAATATGAAGAGTCTTACTTAGACTTTGTTGAATAAGTTGAAACGCAATTGTTTGGTGACTAAGAATATAGGTTGTTGAGTTTCATGAGAATTCATTGTTCGAACCTTAACATGTGAATTGGTCGCTACATTACCATGATAAGTTTTATGAGAAAGAATTGTTGCTATGATGCTAGGAAAAGTGATTGAAATTATCATTGATCAAACTTATGCACTTTGCTAGCATTCACACTTCATAAATTATTTCTTTTATCATTTACCTACTCGAGGACGAGTAGGAATTAAGCTTAGGGATGCAGATACGTCTCCAACGTATCTATAATTTATGAAGTATTCATGCTGTTATATTATCATTCTTGGATGTTTTACAATCATTTTATAGCAACTTTATATCATTTTTGGGACTAACCTATTGACATCGTGCCCAGTGCCAGTTGCTGTTTTTTTGCTTGTTTTTAACATCGCAGGAAATTGATACCCAACGGAGTCCAAACGCGGCGAAACTTTTTGCAGATTTTTTTGGACCAGAAGACATCCAGTGGGCCAAAGAAGTGCCAGAGGGGATACCCGAGGGGGGCACAACTCACCAGGGCGCGCCCAGGTGGGTTATGCCCACCTCGGTGGCCTCCCGCACCGCCTCTTCGCCCTATAAATTGCCAAATATTCCAAAAACCCTTGGGGTAACCCTTGATCGGAAGTTCCGCCGCCGCAAGCCTCTGTATCCACGGACACCAATATGGACCCTGTTTCGGCACCCTGCCGGAGGGGGAGATCATGACCGGAGGCCATCTTCATCATCCCTATGGTCTCCATGATGAGGGGGGAGTAGTCCACCCTCGGGGCTGAGGGTTTGTACTAGTGGCTATGTGTTTTATCTCTCTCTCTCTCTCTCGTGTTCTTGATGGCACGATCTTGATGTATCGCGGGCTTTGTTAATATAGTTGGATCAAATAGTGTTTCTCCCTCTCTATCTTGTTGTGATGAATTGAGTTTTCCCTTTGAGATTTCACTTTTATCGGATTGAATACTTTTATGGATTTGAGAGCACTTGATATATGTCTTGCATATGAATACCCGTGGTGACAATGGCGTATCATATTGATTCACTTGATATGTGTTTTGGCACGCAACTCACGGATTCCTGAGCTGACATTGGGGTAATCTATGCATAGGGGTTGATGCACATTCTCGTCTTTGTTTCTCCGGTAGAAATCTTGGGGCACTCTTTGATGTTCTTTGTGTTGGATTGAGTATTATGAATCTGAAATTGTTTGATGCGTCGTATAATTAACTCATAGATACTTATGGTGACATTGGAGTATCTAGGTGACATTAGAGTTGGTTGATGCGTATCATATGGTGTTATTTTAGTACGAAGTCTTGGATAGTTCGAACGGAAAGAATAACTTTGATTTATTTTAGTACGAACTCTTGAATCGATCAAACGGAAAGAATAACTTTAAGGTGGTTTCGTACCCTACATACAATTTCTTCTTATGTTCTGTGCTAGATAAGAACTTTGGAGTGAATCTTCATCACACGTTGAGGGATGGTTACATGATCCAATTAGATTAGCATTGTTCAGAGATTGTACTAGCAAAAGTATGGACCCTAGGCCTCATTTTCAAGCATTGAATACCGTTTGTGCTCACTTTTGTTACTCATTACCTTGCTGTTTTTTATTATTCCAATTACAAAAATCAATATCTACTATCCATATTACACTTCTATCACCATCTCTTCACCGAACTAGTGCACCTATACAATTTACCGTTGTATTTGGCGTGTTGGGGGCACAAGAGAATTTTTATTATTCGGTTGGAGGGTTGTTTGAGAGAGATCATCTTCATCCTATGCCTCCCACGGATTGATAAACCTTAGGTCATCCACTTGAGGGAAAATTGCTACTGTCCTACAAAACTCTGCGCTTGGAGGCCCAACACAAGTCTACAAGAACAAATTGCATAGTAGACATCAGGTACACACAGGTGGATGGTATTGGTTTCGGTGAAACATATGCTCCTATTGCACGTCTTGAGGAAATTCACATTCTTCTTGCTTATGCAAATTACAATGATATCCTGCTATATCAAATGGATGTGAAAAGTGCTTTCCTCAATGGTGAAATTGACGAGGAAGTTTTTGTTAGACATCCACTGGGCTTTGAACACCATGAGTATCCTAACAAAGTTTTCAGGTTGAAGAAAGCTTTATATGGGCTAAAACAAGCTCCTCGAGCTTGGTAGACACCCTGAAGAAGTTTTTGCTCGACAAGGGGATCAAACCTGGATCCACAGCTCCCACACTTTTCACTCATGCAGTTGACAATGATTTATTCGTCTCTCAAATCTATGTGGATGATATTATCTTCGGCTGTACTAACAATGCTTGCGTCTTGGAGTTCGAGAAAATGATGTCCGATAAATATCAAATGTCCATGATGGGTGTACTCAAATTCTTTCTCAGACTGCTAATTCGTCAACAAGCAAATGTTATCTTCATTTCTCAGGAAAAATATCTGAAGGAGTGCCTGAAGAAGTTCAAAATGCAAGATTCCAAAATGAAGGGCTATATGACTCCAATGCCCACGAATGGTAAGCTAGATGCAGATGTGTACAGTAAGGATTATGATCAGAAAGCCTATCATTCGATGATTGTATCTATTCTTTACCTATGGGCATCTAGACCTCACATGTTTGCATGTGTGCCCGCTGATACGTCTCCAACGTATCTATAATTTTTGATTGCTCCATGCTATATTATCTTCTGTTTTGGACATTATTGGGCTTTATTATTCACTCTTATATTATTTTTGGGACTAACCTATTAACAGGAGGCCCAACCCAGAATTGTTGTTTTTTGCCTATTTCAGAGTTTCGCAGAAAAAGAATATCAAATGGAGTCCAAACGGAATGAAACCTTCGGGAACGTGATTTTCGGAACGAACATGATCTAGGATACTTGGACCCTACGTCAAGAAATCAAAGAGGAAGCCACGGGGTAGGGGGCGCGCCTACCCCCCCCAGGCGCGCCCTCCACCCTCATGGGCCCCACGTTGCTCCACCGACGTACTCCTTCCTCCTATATATACCTACGTACCCCCAAACGATCAGATACGGAGCCAAAAACCTAATTCCACCGCCGAACCTTCTGTACCCACGAGATCCCATCTTGGGGCCTGTTCCGGAGCTCCGCAGGAGGGGGCATCGATCACGGAGGGCTTCTACATCAATAGCATAGCCTCTCCGATGAAGTGTGAGTAGTTTACCTCAGACCTTCGGGTCCATAGTTATTAGCTAGATGGCCTCCTCTCTCTTTTTGGATCTCAATACAATGTTCTCCCCCTCTCTCGTGGAGATCTATTCGATGTAATCTTCTTTTCCGGTGTGTTTGTTGAGACCGATGAATTGTGGGTTTATGATCAAGTTTATCTATGAATAATATTTGAATCTTCTGAATTCTTTTATGTGTGATTGGTTATCTTTGCAAGTCTCTTCGAATTATCAGTTTGGTTTGGCCTACTAGATTGATCTTTCTTGCAATGGGAGAAGTGCTTAGCTTTGGGTTCAATATTGCGGTGTCCTTTCCCAGTGACAGTAGGGGCAGCAAGGCACATATTGTATTGTTGCCATCGAGGATAAGAAGATGGGGTTTTTATCATATTGCATGAATTTATCCCTCTACATCATGTCATCTTGCTTAAGGCGTTACTCTGTTCTTATGAACTTAATACTCTAGATGCATGCTGGATAGCGGTCGATGTGTGGAGTAATAGTAGTAGATGCAGGCAGGAGTCGGTCTACTTGTCTCGGACGTGATGCCTATATACATGATCATACCCTGATATTCCCATAACTATGCTCAATTCTGTCAATTGCTCAACAGTAATTTGTTCACCCACCGTAAAATACTTATGCTCTTGAGAGAAGCCACTAGTGAAACCTATGGCCCCCGGGTCTATCTTCATCATATTTATCTTCCAACACTTAGTTATTTCCGTTGCTTTTTACTTTGATTTTATTTTACTTTGCATCTTTATCATAAAAATACCAAAAATATTATCCTATCATATCTATCAGATCTCACTCTCGTAAATGACCGTGTAGGGATTGACAACCCCTTATCGTGTTGGTTGCGAGGATTTATTTGTTTTGTGTAGGTGTGAGGGACTCGCGCGTAGCCTCCTACTGGATTGATACCTTGGTTCTCAAAAACTGAGTGAAATACTTACGCTACTTTCCTACATCACCCTTTCCTCTTCAAGCGAAAACCAACGCAGTGCTCAAGAGGTAGCAAGAAGGATTTCTGGCACCGTTGCCGGGGAGGTCTACACAGAAGTCAACATACCAAGTACCCATCACAAACCCTTATCTCCCGCATTACATTATTTGCCATTTTCCTCTTGTTTTCCTCTCCCCCACTTCACCCTTGCCGTTTTATTTGCCCTCTCTTTTTCGTTCGCCTCTTTTTCGCTTGCTTTTTGTTTGCTCGTGTGTTGGATTGCTTGTTTGTCACGACGGCTCAAGATAATACCAAATTATGTGACTTTACCAATACCAACAATAATGATTTCCTTAGCACTCCGATTGCTCCTCTTACCGATACTGAATCTTGTGAAATCAATGCTACTTTGTTGAATCTTGTCATGAAAGATCAATTTGCTGGCCTTCCTAGTGAAGATGCCGCTACTCATCTAAATAGCTTCGTTGATTTGTGTGATATGCAAAAGAAGAAAGATGTTGACAATGATATTGTTAAATTGAAGCTATTTCCTTTTTTGCTTAGAGATCGTGCTAAAGCTTGGTTTTCGTCTTTGCCTAAAAATAGTATTGATTCTTGGAATAAGTGCAAAGATGCTTTTATCTCTAAGTATTTTCCTCCCACTAAGATCATCTGTCTTAGAAACGATATCATGAATTTTAAGCAACTTGATCATGAACATGTTGCAAGAGCTTGGGAGAGGATGAAATTAATGATACGTAATTGCCCTACTCATGGTTTGAATTTGTGGATGATTATACAAAAAATTTATGCCGGATTGAATTTTGCTTCTAGAAATCTTTTAGATTCGGCCGCGGGAGGCACTTTTATGGAAATCACCTTAGGAGAAGCTACTAAACTCATAGATAATATTATGGTTAATTATTCTCAATGGCACACTGAAAGATCTACTAATAAAAAAGTGCATGCGATAGAAGAAATTAATGTTTTGAGTGGAAAGATGGATGAACTTATGAAATTATTTGCTACTAAGAGTGTTTCTTCTGATCCTAATGATATGCCTTTGTCTACTTTGATTGAGAATAAAAATGAATCTATGGATGTGAATTTTGTTGGTAGGAATAATTTTGGTAACAACGCATATAGAGGAAACTTTAATCCTAGGCCTTATCCTAGCAATTCCTCTAATAATTATGGTAATTCCTACAACAATTCTTATGGAAACTTTAATAAGATGCCCTCTGAATTTGAGACTACTGTTAAGGAATTTATGAGTTCGCAAAAGAATTTCAATGCCTTGCTTGAAGAAAAATTGCTTAAAGTTGATGAATTGGCTAGGAACGTTGATAGAATTTCTCTTGTTGTTGATTCTTTGAAACTGAGATCTATTCCTCCTAAGCATGATATCAATGAGTCTCCCAAAGCCATGAGAATTTCCATTGATGAGTGCAAAGAAAGAACTGCTAGGATGCGTGCTAAGAAAGATTGCTTTATAAAAGCGTGTTCTTCTAATTTTTATGAAAATAAAGATGAAGATCTAAAAGTTATTGATGTGTCCTCTATTAAATCTTTGCTTTGCAATATGAATCTTGATAATGATGGGACTGAATATGATCTACCTTTACCTATAAGGCGTTCCAAAAATTTGGAGTTTTTAGATCTTGATGCTAAAATTGATAAAAGTGGGATTGATGAGAACAAAACCCTAGATATTAATAAACCTACTATTTTAGATTTCAAGGAATTTAATTATGATAATTGCTCTTTGATAGATTGTATTTCCTTGTTGCAATCCGTGCTAAATTCTCCTCATGCTTATAGTCAAAATAAAGCTTTTACCAAACATATCATTGATGCCTTGATGCAATCTTATGAAGAAAAACTTGAGTTGGAAGTTTCTATCCCTAGAAAACTTTATGATGAGTGGGAACCTACTATTAAAATTAATATTACAGATCATGAATGCTATTCTTTGTGTGATTTGGGTGCTAGTGTTTCCACGATTCCAAAAACTTTGTGCGATTTGCTAGGTTTCCGTGATTTTGATGATTGCTCTTTAAACTTGCTCCTTGCGGATTCCACTATTAAGAAACCTATGTGAAGAAATGATGTTCTTATTGTTGCAAATAGGAACTATGTGCTCGTTGATTTTATCGTTCTTGATATAGATTGCAATCCTTCATGTCCTATTATTCTTGGTAGACCTTTCCTTAGAACGATTGGTGCAATTATTGATATGAAGGAAGGGAATATTAGATTCCAATTTCCATTAAAGAAAGGCATGGAACACTTCCCTAGGAAGAAAATAAAATTACCATATGAATCTATTATGAGAGCCACTTATGGATTGCCCACCAAAGATGGCAATACCTAGATATATCCTTGCTTTTATGCCTAGCTAGGGGCGTTAAACGATAGCGCTTGTTGGGAGGCAATCCAATTTTATTTTTAGTTTTTTGATTTTTGCTTCTATTTAGGAATAAATATTTGATCTAGCCTCTGGTTAGATGTTTTTTTATGTTTTAATTAGTGTTTGTGCCAAGTTAAACCTATAGGATCTTCTTGGATGATAGTTATTTGATCTTGCTGTAATTTCCAGAAACTTTCTGTTGACGAAAATAATTGTTAAAAATCACCAGAACGTGATAAAATATTGATTCCAATTGCTGCTGATCAATAAACAAATTTTCTAGGTCCTCCTATTTTTTCTGATTTTTTGGAGTTCCAGAAGTTTGCGTTAGTTATAGATTACTACAGACTGTTCTGTTTTTGACAGATTCTGTTTTTCGTGTGTTGTTTGCTTATTTTGATGAATCTATGGTAAGTAAAAGAGTTTATAAACCATAGAGAAGTTGGAATACAGTAGGTTTAACACCAAGATAAATAAAGAATGAGTTCATTACAGTACCTTGAAGTGGTCTTTTGTTTTCTTTCGCTAACGGAGCTCACAAGATTTTCAGTTAAGTTTTGTGTTGTGAAGTTTTCAAGTTTTGGGTGAAAGATTTGATGGATTATGGAACAAGGAGTGGCAAGAGCCTAAGATTGGGGAAGCCCATGGCACCCCCAAGATAATCTAAGGACACCAAAAAGCCAAAGCTTGGGGATGCCCCGGAAGGCATCCCCTCTTTCCTCTACTTCCATCGGTAACTTTACTTGGAGCTATATTTTTATTCACCACATGATATGTGTTTTGCTTGGAGCGTCTTGTATGATTTGAGTCTTTGCTTTTTAGTTTACCACATTCATCCTTGCTGTACACACCTTTTGAGAGAGACACACATGATTTGGAAATTATTAGAATACTCTATGTGCTTCACTTATATCTTTTGAGTTATATAGTTTTGCTATAGCACTTCACTTATATCTTTTAGAGCACGGTGGTGGATTTGTTTTATAAAAACTATTGATCTCTCATGCTTCACTTAGATTATTTTGAGAGTCTTAAATAGCATGGTAATTTTCTTAAATAATCCTAGTATGCTAGGTATTCAAGATTAGTAAAAACTTTCTTATGAGTGTGTTGAATACTAAGAGCAGTTTGATGCTTGATGATTGTTTTGAGACATGGAGGTAGTGATATCAAAGTCGTGCTAGTTGAGTAGTTGTGAATTTGAGAAATACATGTGATGAAGTTTGCAAGTCCCGTAGCATGCAGGTATGGTAAACGTTATGTAACAAATTTGAAACATGAGGTGTTCTTTGATTGTCCTCCTTATGAGTGGCGGTCGGGGACGAGCGATGGTCTTTTCCTACCAATCTATCCCCCTAGGAGCATGCGCGTAGTGCTTGGTTTTTGATGACTTGTAGATTTTTGCAATAAGTATGTGAGTTCTTTATGACTAATGTTGAGTCCATGGATTATACGCACTCTCACCTTTCCATCATTGCTAGCCTCTTCGGTACCGTGCATTGCCCTTTCTCACATTGAGAGTTGATACAAACTTCGCCGGTGCATCCAAACCCCGTGATATGATACGCTCTTTCACACGTAAACCTCCTTATATCTTCCTCAAAACAGCCACCATACCTACCTATTATGGCATTTCCATAGCCATTCCGAGATATATTGCCATGCAACTTTCCACCATCCCGTTTATCATGACACGTTCATCATTGTCATATTGCTTAGCATGATCATGTAGTTGACATAGTATTTGTGGCAAAGCCACCGTTCATAATTCTTTCATACATGTCACTCTTGGTTCATTCCATATCCCGGTACACCGCCGGAGGCATTCATATAGAGTCATACTTTGTTCTAGTATCGAGTTGTAATCATTGAGTTGTAAATAAATAGAAGTGTGATGATCATCATTTTCTAGAGCATTGTCCCAAGTGAGGAATAAAAAAAGAGAAAGGCCCAAAAAAATGAGAGAAAAAGAGAGAAGGGGCAATGTTACTATCCTTTACCACACTTGTGCTTCAAATTAGCACCATAATCTTCATGATAGAGAGTCTCTTGTTTTGTCACTTTCATATACTAGTGGGAATTTTTCATTATAGAACTTGGCTTGTATATTCCAACAATGGGCCTCCTCAAGTGCCCTAGGTCTTCGTGAGCAAGCAAGTTGGATGCACACCCACTTAGTTTCTTTCATTGAGCTTTCATATATTTATAGCTCTAGTGCATCCGTTGCATGGCATTCCCTACGCCTTGCATTAACATCAATCGATGGGCATCTCCATAGCTCATTGATTAGCCTCGTTGATGTGAGACCTTCTCCTTTTTTGTCTTCTCCACATAACCCCCATCATCATATTCTATTCCACCCATAGTGCTATATCCATGGCTCGCGCTCATGTATTGCGTGAAGGTTGAAAAAGTTTGAGATTACTAAAGTATGAAACAATTGCTTGGCTTGTCATCGGGGTTGTGCATGATGAGAGCATTCTTATGTGACG
The DNA here is from genome assembly GCF_018294505.1 of Triticum aestivum. Classification (NCBI taxonomy): domain Eukaryota; kingdom Viridiplantae; phylum Streptophyta; class Magnoliopsida; order Poales; family Poaceae; genus Triticum; species Triticum aestivum. Next base: position 351,155,361 of record NC_057805.1, on the reverse strand, counting down.
GAGATGGAGCATGACTAAACTATAAGATTTTGTAGGGATGAACTTTCTTTGGCCATGTTATTTTGAGAGGACATAATTGATTAGTTAGTATGCTTGAAGTATTAGTATTTTTATGTCAATATTGAACTTTTATCATGAATCTTTCGGATCTGAATATTCATACCACAATTAAGAAGAATTACATTGAAATTATGCCTAGTAGCATTCCACATAAAAAATTCTGTTTTTATTATTTACCTACTCGAGGACGAGCAGGAATTAAGCTTGGGGATGCTTGATACGTCTCCAACGTATCTATAATTTTTGATTGCTCCATGCTATATTATCTTCTGTTTTGAACATTATTGGGCAATATTATTCACTTTTATATTATTTTTTGGACGAACCTATTAACCGGAGGCCCAGCCCAGAATTGCTGTTTTTTGCCTATTTTAGAGTTTCGCAGAAAAAGAATATCAAACGGAGTCCAAACGGAATGAAACCTTCGGGAACGTGATTTTCGGAACGAACATGATCCAGGAGACTTGGACCCTACGTCAAGAAATCAAAGAGGAAGCCACGAGGTAGGGGGCACGCCTACCCCCCCAAGGCGCGCCCTCCACCCTCGTGGGCCCCACGTTGCTCCACCGACGTACTCCTTCCTCGTGGGCCCGTTTTCTAAGGTTGAATCCGTCGGTGTTCTCTAGTAGCTCCGAGCCAATTGTTGCTGATGACTGGCTCCGCAAGATTGGATGGGAGCTGACCATCGCAGGTTGCACAAATGCTGAGAAGGTGCGCTTTGCCGCACATCAACTGGATGGACCCGCAGCCTCATGGTCGGAGAACTACATCGCTACTTCCCCCGTGGCCAATGTTACTTGGGATTAGTTTCAACAATCCTTCCGCACTGCACACGTCTCAGCTAGAGCTATGAGTATGAAGAAGCGTGAGTTCTGCAACTTACACCAAGGGAATCGTACCGTGGCGCAGTACGTGGATGAGTTCAGCAAGTTAGCACGCTACGCCCTAGATGATGTGGCCACAGATGTCGCAAAGCAGGAGAAGTTTCTTCAGGGACTGAATGATGAGCTGAGTATGCAGTTGATGGTGGCAACATTCACCAACTATCAGGAGCTGGTAGACAAGGCCCTCATGATTGAAAGCAAGCAGCAGCAGATAGAGAGCCGCAAACAGAAGTATGGATAGGGGAAGTACAACTCTGGAGCTCAGCAGAAGCCTCGCTATACCCCATACTCGGGAGGACACACTCATAACCAGGGAGGACATAACCATGGAGGCCATTCCCACAATGGAGGAAATTCACACAACCACAGTGGCCCTAAGAATGGCAATGGGAGTGGAGGAAACAACAATCAGAACCGTCCCAACCCCACTACACCCGCTAAGAAAGATCTGAGTCACATTACTTGTTTCAAATGCGGGAAGACTGGACACTATGCCACCGAGTGTCCTGAAGCAAAGAATGGTAACGGTAATGGAAGCTCGGGAAAGAAGCCAAACCCCTTTACCAGAGGTCAAGTGAACCACATCAACGTGGAGGAAGTTGAAGAGCAGCCTGACCCAGTTATTGGTAAGTTTTTGATTAAGTCATTTACAGCCCTTGTTCTTTTTGACACTGGTGCATCGCATTCATACATATCAAGGGGATTTGTGGATAGGTTTGAGCTGGAAACCTTAGCCCTTAGGTCGCCCATGTTAGTAAGCTCGCCAGGAGCGGAATATATGGCTAGCCAATGGTGTTGTCAGTTGCCATTGACCATAGGTAAGCACGTTTTTCCCTCAGACCTCATTATCTTGGAATCACAAGGATTGGATATAATACTAGGCATGGATTGGCTATCGAAGTATGGAGAAAACATCGATTGTGCTAGTAAGTCAATTCTTCTCACCACCCCAGAAGGGAAATGGATCAAGTATGTATCCAGGCATGCGCCAAGGAGGACTCAAGTAAATTCACTCTCGGGGGTAGTTCAAGAGGAAGTGCCAGTTGTGAAGGATTTCCCCGATGTATTCCTGGAGGAATTACCAGGCATGCCACCAGACCGAGACATAGAGTTTTTGATCGAATTGTTGCCAGGCACCAGACCAATATCGAAGAGACCATATCGGATGACCGCAAATGATCTGGAGGAAATTAAGAAGCGTATTAAGGAGTTATTGGAGAAAGGTTATATTCGACAAAGTTCATCACCGTGGGAGCCCCAGTGCTCTTAGTTGAGAAGAAGGATGGATCCTTGAGAATGGTTGTTGATTATCGTGCACTGAACGAGGTGACGATCAAGAACAAACACCCACTACCGATGATCAATGATTTATTTGACCAGCTGCAGGGAGCTAAAGTATTCTCCAAGATCGATCTTCGATCAGGATACCACCAGCTGAAGATCCGAGAGTAGGATATACCTAAGACAACTTTTACCACAAGGTATGGGCTATATGAGTACACGGTCATGTCTTTTGGTTTGACTAACGCCCCTGCCTACTTTATGAGTATGATGAATAAGGTATTCATGGAGTTCTTGGATAAGTTTGTTGTGGTGTTCATTGATGATATATTGGTGTACTCGAAGAAGGAAGAAGAACACAAGGAACATTTGCACTTGGTTCTCGAGAAGCTCAGGGAACATTAGTTATATGCCAAGTTCAGCAAATGTGAGTTTTGGTTGAAGGAAGTTGGATTTCTCGGACATGTTATATCGGGAGAAGGAATATCAGTAGACCCTTCCAAGGTTAAATCTGTCACCGAGTGGTTGGCACCCACTTCAGTTGGAGAGATACGTAGTTTCCTTGGACTCGCAGGGTATTATCGGAGATTCATTGAGAATTTTCCCAAGATTGAGAAGCCCATGATGGAGTTATTGAAGAAGGACACTAAGTTCAAATGGACCGATGAGTGTGAAGCCAGTTTTCAGGAGTTGAAGAAACGTTTGGTTACAACCCCTGTGCTAATTCTTCCGAATATACGCAAGGATTTCCAAGTATATTGCGACGCTTCACGCCAGGGACTTGGAGGTGTTCTTATGCAAAAAGGAAGAGTTGTTTCATATGCCTCACATCAACTTCAACCTCGTGGGTTGAATTATGCCACGCATGATCTGGAGTTAGCAGCCGTAGTGCATGCGCTCAAGACCTGGAGACATTTTCTCATTGGAAACCGTTGTGATGTGTACACGGATCATAAGAGTTTGAAATACATTTTCACGCAGAAGGAGTTGAACTCGGGCAGAGGAGATGGTTGGAGCTCATAAAGGATTATGACATGAAACTGCATTATCATCCAGGAAAGTCCAATGTTGTAGCAGACGCCTTGAGCCGCAAGAGTTATGTCAATACTCTTCTAACCGGAGGATTACCTTAGGAGTTAGCCGACGATCTCAGAGAACTTCACTTGGAGATAGTTCCGAGAGGTTTTGTTGCAGCATTGGAAGTTCAGTCCATGTTGTTGGGAAAGATCCGAGAAGCTCAGAAGACTGATAAGGAGATTGCGGAGATAAAGGAGAAGATGAGTAAAGGAAAGGCCAAGGGATTTCGTGAGGATGAACATGAAAATTTATGGTTTGAGGATCGTATTTATGTGCCCAATGACCCAGAGATAAGGAAGTTAATTCTTCAGGAAGCTCATGATTCGCCATACTCGATTCACCCAGGAAACACCAAGATGTATTTGGATTTTAAGGAACGTTTCTGGTGGACAGGTATGAAGAAGGATATTGCCGAGTATGTAGCGGTATGTGACGTATGTCAGAGAGTGAAGGCAGAGCATCAGAAGCCAGCAGGATTACTTCAGCCTTTGCCGATACCCGAATGGAAGTGGGATAAGCTTGGCATGGATTTCATCACCAGATTACCTAGGACACAATCAGGCTATGACTCCATCTGGGTAGTAGTGGATTGCTTGACCAAAGTGGCTCACTTCATCCCCGTGAAAACCACTTATACAAGCGCGAAGTTGGCCAAGATATATATGACCAGGATCGTATGTCTGCATGGAGTTCCGAGGACCATCGTATCAGATAGAGGAACACAGTTTACCTCGAAGTTTTGGAATCAGTTACACCAGACTTTGGGTACCAGGCTAGAGTTTAGTACAACCTTTCATCCGCAGACAGATGGGCAGACCGAGAGAGTCAACCAAATTCTAGAGGACATGTTGAGAGCCTGTGCGCTAGATTATGGATCTAGTTGGGATGATAATTTACCTTATGCAGAGTTCTCATATAACAACAGCCACCAAGCCAGGTTGATTATGGCCCCTTTCGAAGCTTTGTATGGAAGGAGGTGCAGGACACCATTGATGTGGGATGAAGTTGGAGATCGACAATTGTTCGGACCAGATGATACGTCTCCAACGTATCTATAATTTTTGATTGCTCCATGCTATTATATATTCTGTTTTGGATGTTTAATGGGCTTATTTATACACTTTTATATTATTTTTGGGACTAACCTATTAACCGGAGGCCCATCCCAAATTGCTGTTTTTTTTGCCTATTTCAGTGTTTCGCAGAAAAGAAATACCAAACGGAGTCCAAACGGAATGAAACCTTCGGGAGAGTTATTTTTGGAACAAACGTGATCCAGAGGACTTGGAGCGGACGTCAAGCAATCAACAAGGAGGCCACGAGGCAAGGGGCGCGCCCTCCACCCTCGTGGGCCCCTCGTGGCTCCACCAACCTAATTCTTCCTCCTATATATACCTACGTACCCCCAAACCATCGAGGAGCACCACGAAAACCTAATTCCACCGCCGCAACCTTCTGTACCCGTGAGATCGCATCTTGGGGCCTTTTCCGGCGCTCCGCCGGAGGGGGCATTGATCACGGAGGGCTTCTACGTCAACACCATAGCCTCTCCGATGATGTGTGAGTAGTTTACCTCAGACCTTCGGGTCCATAGTTATTAGCTAGATTGCTTCTTCTCTCTCTTTGGATCTCAATACAAAGTTCTCCTTGATTCTCTTGGAGATCTATTCGATGTAATCTTATTTTGCGGTGTGTTTGTCGAGATCCGATGAATTGTGGGTTTATGGTCAAGATTATCTATGAACAATATTTGAATCTTCTCTGGATTCTTTTATGTATGATTGGTTATCTTTGCAAGTCTCTTCGAATTATCAGTTTGGTTTGGCCTACTAGATTGATCTTTCTTGCAATGGGAGAAGTGCTTAGCTTTGGGTTCAATCTTGCGGTGTCCTTTCCCAGTGACAGTAGGGGCAGCAAGGCACGTATTGTATTGTTGCCATCGAGGATAACAAGATGGGTTTTTTTAATCATATTGCATGAATTTATCCCTCTACATCATGTCATCTTGCTTAAGGCGCTACTCTGTTCTTATGAACTTAATACTCTAGATGCATGCTGGATAGCGGTCGATGTGTGGAGTAATAGTAGTAGATGCAGGCAGGAGTCGGTCTACTTGTCTCGGACGTGATGCCTATATACATGATCATACCCTGATATTCCCATAACTATGCTCAATTCTGTCAATTGCTCAACAGTAATTTGTTCACCCACCGTAAAATACTTATGCTCTTGAGAGAAGCCACTAGTGAAACCTATGGCCCCCGGATCTATCTTCATCATATTTATCTTCCAACACTTAGTTATTTCCGTTGCTTTTTACTTTGATTTTATTTTACTTTGCATCTTTATCATAAAAATACCAAAAATATTATCCTATCATATCTATCAGATCTCACTCTCGTAAATGACCGTGTAGTGATTGACAACCCCTTACCGCGTTGGTTGCGAGGATTTATTTGTTTTGTGTAGGTGCGAGGGACTCGCGCGTAGCCTCCTACTGGATTGATACCTTGGTTCTCAAAAACTGAGGGAAACACTTACACTACTTTGCTGCATCACCCTTTCCTCTTCAAGGGAAAACCAACGCAGTGCTCAAGAGGTAGCACCCGCTATCAAGCTGCACCGAAGGAATCGCATCACCAAGTGGTCAAGCGCATTCTGAGATATTTGGCTCACACCCCACCTTAGGTTTATGGTATCCTAAGGGAACACAGTTTGATCTTGTTGGTTATTCAGACTCAGATAGGGCTGGTGACTTGGTTGATAGGAAATCTACTTCGGGGACATGTCATTTCCTCAATAGATCATTAGTCTGTTGGTCATCAAGGAAACAGAATTGTGTATCTCTCTCTACGGCTGAGCCGAATATATTACTGCTGGCGCTTGTTGCACTCAGTTATCGTGGATGAAGTAGGCACTGAAGGATTATGGCATCAAGGTCAAGCAAATCCCTCTCAGCACCATGTGTCTGAAGAAGGTGAAATTCCTCCATCTGAACGGGAAACTTCTCTTGTCCGTGCTAAACCCAACAATTCAGTTGCACCCTCTGCTCCTCCATCTACATCTGAAGTAATTCCACAACAACCCCCAATGACTGATAAAGATTTGGTGCCTGAACAAGTGTCAAATCCCTCTCCTTTGAGGATCTCACTCGGCACCGCATGAAAAACCTCAAATGTTGATCCTTCTGCAGCAAATTCACCATCAGCTCATCATTCAGATTCCGTCATCTATGGCGATGAAGTGCTTTCTGTTGAAGATGAACTTAAGTACCCTTACCCTCGCGAGTGACTACCTTTGTTTTCCATCGGCGAGTCAAAGGGCCTCTGTTCAACAGAAATACTCATCGAGTTTTCTTTCAAGAAAGTCCATACAGCAAGCCCAGAAGATCTGAATCTCCTCGGTTCTGGACTAGGAACAGGCAATATACTACTCACGTATCCTTTATGACAGCCTCAAGGTTTTCCCTCATGAGTTCCCAGACTTTACTGCTATGAAGAACATTGGTTGTTTCAATCAAATTCTGCAAGACATCAAAGACTTTGGTCTCACGCATGTCCTAGGCTATCATCATCCATGGAACAGGGAGATTATCCTTCAGTTTTATGCAACATTGTATATCTCCGGAGATGAGTCCGATAGCACAAAATGGATTGTGGAATGGATGATAGAAGGAAAGCAAATCAAATGCTCTTCTATGGATTTCGTATCTCTCTTCCATTTTCCTCGGTTTGATCATGGCAAAACTGAGATTCGGGTTCATAACATTGATGCAGTCACTGATGAAGATTTCCGTTGCACAATGGATCAAGACAAAATTCGTGACTACAATGGTCCTCCTATGCCCGAGCACCTGACATTCGACATCAAACGTTATATCACATTCTCACTTACACCCTATGTCCGCTGGCTGGGATGAATATTGATAATGCTATATCTGATGTTCTTCAGAACACCATCCATGCCATCTCACAAGCGTATATCTTCGATTTGAAGACATGCACTACAAAAAAAAGACACATCGGTGACATTTTGGGCCGAACGAATTTTTTCTGTCATCCTTATGACACTTCTATGATGATAATTGTGACAAAACCCGGTATCATCATAGATGTGGTGGGGTCCTACTTCTATGACAAAAAATCATGACAGAAAATGGGCTTTTCGTCCTGGGCGGGCCGGAGACGCAGCTGTATGACATTCTTTGGACCGTCCATGATGGAAAAAACCGCGGTAGAAGCGAGGGCGAGGAAAATATCGAGGGATTTCCCGGTTACGGTGGGTGGTCGGGGGCCGAGCGATGCGCGTTTCTCTCATACGTACACGCGTGTGTGCGAGGCATTGGGCTCTAACTGAACCCGAGCGAGGCATTGGACTCTAACTGAACCCGAGCGATTGCACTTCAGGCTACGCGTTACTGAACCCGAGCGATTGATCGATCCCTTGCTGTTAACTGAACCTGAATGATTCCTTCGCTACTACTGCTAACAGAAGCCGATCGAACACTGCTGCCTCCTTCCCTTGATGAACAGGGAGTGTTGTTGAGGGGGTTTGGATGAACAGTTCCCGGAGGGGGCTTGGATGAACAGGACCCCGTGGTAGTAGAGGCCGTTGCCGCTGGATGAACAGGACCCCGATCAATCGAGCCGGTGGATGAACAGGACCCCGTGGAGGGCTAGATGAACAGGACGACCCCGTGGAGGGCTGGTTGAATAGTAGCCGGCGGAGGCCTGGATGAACAGTAGCCCGTGGAGGGGTGGTTGAACAGGAACCCGTGGAGAGGGCTGGTTGAACAGTAGTCGGTGGAGGAGCGCGCGGTGGAGGCTAGATGAAAAGGAGCCCGTGGTTGAATAGTCGAAGGTGGAGGCTGGAGGAGGTTGATGGTGGATGAACGGTAGCCCGTGGAGGCAGTCGACTGTGGAGATGAACAGTATCCCGTGGAGTCCCGTTTTGCGGTACGCCCACCCCTCCCGATGAAGTGGACCCCCGTTTTGACCGTAGCGCTCCAACACAAGTTTGTTTCCTCTGTTTTGCGGTACGCCACACCCCTCCCGATCAACTGGACCCCATTTCAACCGTTTTGCGGTACGCCAGACCCCTCCCGATGAACAGGATCCTGTTTCGATCATGGCCGGTCGAACACAAGGCTGTTTCCTCCGTTCTGCGGTACGCCAGCCCTTGTTTCCATCGGCTGTTCCGTCCAAGCCTGTTGGCTCCCGATGAATAGCACGCGTTCCGTTGCCTCCCGATGAACACGACGCATTCCGTTGCCTCCCCATGAACACGACGACGACACAGTTTCTCCGTTCTGACCCAGCCATGTACACGAGCCCTGGCCGTACGTATGCGCGAGTAGGCGTTCGAGACCCTGCCCGTATGTACCTGCGTGGTCGTATTTACTTTCTTGCACCCTGTTCGTTGTACGTACGTGTACATGCTACGTGCGCGCCTCTACTACGACACGTGCGCGCCTCTACTACGACACGTGCGCACCTCTACATTGACTAGTATGTACGTACACGTTCGCGACCAGAATGACAACACTACGTACGCTTCGACTAGGTGGGTCCCGACTATCAGGCACTTCCTTGCGTGCGAAGATGTAGCTGGTGGGTCCCAGCAGTCAGGGGGGGAATCATTTTTCCCCGTAATATGGATGCACTTCCTTGCGTGCGAAAATGTAGCTGGTGGGTCCCAGTAGTCAGGGGGGAACGTTTTTTTGCGAATTACGGTCGCCCGTCCGGTGGGTCCCTGCTGTCAGGTGGAGGAATAATTATTTTCCGCATAATAAGGAGGCACTTCCTTGCTGCGGCCGTGGACCCAGCTGTCAGCCACTCCACGTACAGTACTCTTCCGATGGAAGTCGGTCGTTGACCACATTGACCACGCCACGCCGAGAGCACCAAGGCGGTGGACGACGGCGAGGCCTAGGAACGGGACGACACGAAGTCGGGGAAGACGCGGCAGTTGTTTCCCATGCGGAGAGGAGTACGAGTGTTCACTGGTTCGGCTTTAGTGTGAGGCTGTCGTCGCCGCAGGGCCTGGCTAGCGGTGGGAGTAGTAGGGGCGATGAGGCCTCCGCGGCAGCACAGCCGGCTGCGGGAGCCAGGAGTAGGCGGCACGACCGGCTCTGCTTTGGGCGGCTGGAGCAAGAAGACCAGAGGTTGAAGAAGCACTATGGTCGTTGGATGGACGTCGTACGGTCACTTGAGCTAGAATCGTTCATATTGACTAAGTTGACAATGCCCTCCGTCCCCGTCAACTTAGTAGGCCCACAAGTCAGCCTCCCATTATGCTGGGTCCCAGCTAGTAGGGGGAGTATTCATTTTTTTGTGCGTAATAAGGAGGCGCTTCCTTGTGTCCGAAGATATAGCTGGTGGGTCCGAGCTGTCAGCGGCGGGAACATTTTTTCATGAAATACAGAGGTCCTTTCGGTGGGTCCCAGATGTTAGGTGGAGGAATCATTATTTTGCGCGTAATAAGGAGGCATTTCCTTGCGTGCGGCCATGGACCCAGCTGTCAGCCTCTCCACGTAGTCCACTTCGGATGCATGTCAGTCGTTGACCACGTTGACCACGCCGCGCCGAGAGCACCAGGGCGGTGGATGACGGCAAGGCAAAGGGAACGACACGGAGCCAGGTATGACTCGGCAGTTGTTTCCCACGCGGAGGGGAGTACGAGGGTTTACAGGTTCATCTGCCGTCGCCGGAGAATAACAGTAGGTGTGGGTGAGTAGAGGGATGGCTAGGCCAGCGATGGGAGTACGGTGGGGCGGTGAGGCCTGCGCGGCAGCACAGCCGGTCGCAGGAGGAGGGAGCGGGCAGTACCCCCGGCGCTTGTTTGAGCGGCTGGAGCTTGAAGAGTAGAGATTGAAGAAGCACGACGGCCATTGGATGGACATCCAACAGTCACTGCTTGTGCGTCAACGTTTTTTTTGGAAAGCCTCAAATCTGTGGAAAACAGCATACAACCCATCTGCCATTATTTCTAATGATTTACAACCCATTTGCTAATTCTTAAGGTTTTTTTGGAGCCCATATTCTTTTTGTTAGCATTACAGCCCATATTGTGGCCACGGTTAAAAAGTTATACGAAATTTTGCATATTTCGGTGCGGATCGAACTGTTTTTAATCCTGAAATTTCGACTCACATTCAAACTGATTTTAAAAATAAATGTATATCAATATAAAATCCAACAAATTGTGCACACATAAAAAGCAATGCAATTTAAAATCTCGAAATGAAAAAAACTAAATTTGAAACTAATTGCCGGTTTGATGTGTTTTAAAAATGTACAGCCCATTTCACATTGCTGATAGACCACTTTCTCGACCAGCCGAATGAATCTCCTCGTCTTGAAAGATTTGCAGCCCAACAACCCTGACAAAGCGACTTACTTGACAAATCACAAAAAAACTGGGCTAGCCATTTCCAGAAAGAAAGAAAGAAAAACTACTGGGTTGGTCTGTGGTAAACATAAAAGAAAAGGCTGTCTAGACATGCCAGATTGCCGCGCACAGCCCAGTTGACACCCTGCTTCCCTCTCAAAAAGAAATTAGATAAATGCCACTCCAAATATGGAGATTCATAAAAATGCCACTGCAATTTCCAAACTTTGAAAAATGCCACTGCAATATTTGCAAACTTTGAAAAACGCCACTACAATTTTTGCAAACTTTGAAAAACGCCACTCCAGACTTCGAAAAATGCCACTGGAAATGGCATGAAATGGCCTTTTTCAAAGTTTGGAAATTCCAGTGGCATTTCTCGGAATCACCAGATTTGGAGTGGCATTTATCAAATTAACCCAAAACAAAAATAACTGGGCGAGCTGCTGGGTCCCTGGTGTTAGCCACTCGTTGTGCAATTCTCTCGTTTATTGACTACATTGACAATGGCATGGGACCCAGATGTCACAAATCCATTAGGAGGAGCAATTTTTTTATTGGCTTGAAATAAGGAGGCACTTGCTTGCGTACTACCATGACCTTGGTGGGTCCCTGCTGTCATTCTCTCCACATACAATCATCTCCTGATTGTGTACGCATCAACCTGGTAGGCCCACAAGTCAGCCTCTAAACCCGTGGTGGACAAATACAACCCATTTAAAAAAATAACAGCCCATTCCATATGTTCAAACGGAAAGTTCAACATTCAGAGCAAAGTAACAGGTCTGATCCAGATATAGAGTACTGAACTTCCAGGTTGACAACCATCATAGCCAAGTTAACTATCTACTCCCACTAATACTCTAGTAGTGTACAAGTACTAACCTACTCTTAGCTAACTAGACGATGCCGGCCGCCATCTGCGGTACACGCTAAACGCCGGCAGCGGCGTCCTCCGCCTCGCCTCGGACTTGCCAGAGGTGCGACAGGGCGCGTTGCTCGCACGCATTGGCCCTTTCCATGCCGACATCGTCCACCGAAGCTTAGGCTTCTAAGCGGGAAACCCACTTGACAAGCTTGTAGTAAAATTCGGCGTCGCGAACGCGTGCGTGCCTGTCAGCCTCCAGGGCTATTTGCCGGGCGCCGGCCTCCACGTAGTCTGCCCAGTTGCGGGCACTCTGCTCGTGACTTAGAGCGTCGATGCGCTGCTACTCCATGTCCCGCTGGCGGCGCAAATCGGTGATACGCTGCTCCTCTGCCAGGCGGTCGCGCTCCAACAACTCCTCATACTCCGCATTCCCATCTAAAGACCGATAGAATGCCTCCTCCCTCCGTCTGCCTTCCGGTGAAAAACTGAACACTAGTTCCGGCGGTGACCGCCTTCGGCGTCGCCTATCGCGGACGGGCGGGGGCATGGCGGATGTGGCGAGAGCGAGGATAAGTGGCGAGCGACGTCTGGCCGGTGGGGTCTTATGAGGATAGGGCGAGTTGGGTGATGGTGCCACCGGAGAAGCCCGGGAAACAGTAATTATAGGCGGAAGGTAGGCGTACCAGCGTGTCGCGGGAAACGCGACGGTCTTCGCGGTCATTGAAATTCAATGCATAAGCACGCATGGCTTAGCGTGCCATCTTGCCATGGAAAACTAGAAAAACTGAAATTATGACTGTGCCATCCCGTCCCGTCAGTGGTGTGTCCCGTCTGTGCTGGGTCGCACACCGGCATGACTGTCAAACGAGCGCACTCGAATCATCCAGATGAGGTACCCCCTCCTTGTCAAAAATGATTCCACCACTCATCATCTACCTTGGTTGGTGAGATTTTTGAATTAAGCGCTACAAACCGGAAAGAAGGTAGTACGTGCATGATCCGCTATATATTCGTGTAGGATCGAGTAGGTCGTTTTTGAATTGAGCCCTGCAAACCGGAAAGGAGCTAGTAAGTGTGTGATCTGCTATTTATCCGTGTAGGATCGAGTAGGTCGGATAGTGTACGTGTAGGATCGAGTAGGTCGGATGGTGTACGTGTACGATCGCATTAGCTGATGAACGTTCGCTGGGAGATAGGGCATTTGTGAACGTTTTTGCTGGCAGTTTCTTCAGATTCGCATGGCATTTTCTTAAGAGTAGCTTGTCAGTTTCTTCAGAGGTAGGCATTTTTATTCAAAAACTGCCACTTCGGATCTTGCGTCGCAACTAAAACTGCCAGGAGCGCATTAGTAGGCTAGCTAGTGATCGATCAGTAACTTGTAAACACTGAGCGAACAGAAATAAGGAACTATTAGTAACTTGTAAACACTTAGAACACAGAAATAAGGATCATGTTGTGCACGGCAGTAAGAGCCGATCCGTTCGAAATGTTCACACGAGACTCACAGGCCTGTCATTGTAATATGTTCACATTAGTAGCCCAAATTGAAAACCAACTAGTACGATTCCCATACATAAGATCAACATGTTAATGCATCTGAATGATTCATAGATCATATACAAATATGTAGCTCCAAAAGCAAAGATCTAGAAAAAACATCTGTTCTTCCTACTAACATGGATGCTTCTCTTGGCCAACATTCAGTACAGAGTGAAAGACAAATTTGTTTGTGAATTCTACAATTCCTCTTGCAAATGTAACTAGTTTCACCAACAACTGGAACCATGAGAATGAACCACACATGATGGAGGAACATCCACTGCAATATGATTTGGTCTTCTCTTGATCACACGGCGAGACTATTTACGGAATACAAACTTTAACTTAGGAAAAATGATGCCCATTGTATAATCAGACCAAAGCAATGAAGCACCTAGTGTTGGCCAATAAATAGTACAATACTACTTTTCTGCAGTCCATGAAGTGACTAGCCAATCTTTCTGTGTCTATTTTCAAATGGCACTGCATGTAGTGACTATACTATTCTCTTGTGCAGTTCAACCAAAATTGCGGTCACTTTGTTTGTTTGCCAAATAGCAACAGGCAGACATCTCTGTCTGCACAAATATCAAGCAGCTAGTTAACATATACCCCATCTTGTATTTTCGGTTTAAACACGTCTCTTCCGCTTAGCATCGGTCATGTTTTGCACTAGATAATTTGATACAGTCATGTTTTGCCCTGGACAATTTCATACTAAATTGATTTGCTGGTTCAGAGTAGAAATATAGCGCATATTCTTCATCAGACCAAGGATATCCATGTTCTCAGTGATGGAAGAGGTGAAATCGATACAACCGAAATTGAGCATCCAATCATTGAATCCTGTCCTGCACCTCCAATGTAGGTCCACCCTGCCAATAAATTCACATGCAAACCACTAGTATTACTATCTAATGACAGTATAAAAAGAGTAGCAAGATAGTAGCAAACCATGTACCTTCGAAATGAACAGGCATAAGAGACGAACATACAGACCTCCTCCGATAACATAATGAACATTAATTTTAACAAAGGTGTGACTAGCTTTACCAGGATAATTTGAGCGAACTCTACACCCTCTATTCCTTAATATAAGACGTTTTCATAGTTCAATTTAAAGTACCCAAACGTCTAGAATTTAGAAAAAAAGGTAGTAGTTTTCTTGAGCACATATCTGGGAAAGCTTGCCACACTTTATATATGTCCATACGCTAATGCAACACCATTCAAATAGTACAAATATACACTAATCTAGTGGCTAGTGCAATAGTAGAGTAGTTATTTTATTACAGGGTACAGTACAATGGTTTTACTGAACAGATTTCCATAAGCTCTAGCACTGGAAGATTTCTATAAGAATTAACAATACAAAATGTAAAGGTAACAAGTTTCAGCATTGTTATACTAGCTGTGCAAGAGCATTAAACCAAATAAAAAAGTCTAAAGGTAACTAGTATTATTAACTAATGACAGTATAAAAAATCGCAAACCATGTACCTTCAAGGTAAATATCATTTCGAACTCGAGGGGACCTAAAAATTGCTATCCCAATCTTGATAATCGATCAAACATAAAAACTTGATCGAATGAATCAAGAGAACAACCGAAGGAGGAGGTGCCCACTCTTGACCTTTCCTCTTGACACTGTACAAAAAAAGAGTTATCTCATGAAAGTGAGGTATGTAATCTATAAGCATTAATAGTGCAAAAATCTGAAGGTAGTAACAAGATTCATCGTTGGTATACTGGCTGTGCAACAGCATTAGAATGCCTTAGCTGAAAAATCTTTAATACATCCACAATCAACAGCTAACCCTGAAATAATCTAGTGACATTAAATGGCATTGCTTAAATTTATCGGTGGCATTAGACTGAGTGTGGCATTAGTTAGACTAACAACAAAAAAGTGGCAATAAGAGCATGGGAGGCCCATTCGGACAGTAGGCGCTGAGGGAGTCCTGGATTAAGGGGTCCTCGGACAGCCGGACTATATACTTCTGCCAGACTGTTGGACTATGAAGATACAAGATTCAAGACTTCGTCCTGTGTCCGGGTGGGACTCTCCTTTGCGTGGAAAGCAAGCTTGGCGATACGGATATGTAGATCTCCTCCCTTGTAACCGACTCTGTGTAACCCTAGCCCCCTCCGGTGTCTATATAAACCGGAGGGTTTGGTCCGTAGAACAACAACAATCATAATCATAGGCTAGCTTCTAGGGTTTAGCCTCTACGATCTCGTGGTAGATCAACTCTTGTAATACTCATATCATCAAGATCAATCAAGCAGGAAGTAGGGTATTGCCTCCATCGAGAGGGCCCGAACCTGGGTAAACATTGTGTCCCCCGCCTCCTGTTACCATCCGCCTTAGACGCATAGTTCGGGACCCCCTACCCGAGATCCGCCAGTTTTTACACCGACATTGGTGCTTTCATTGAGAGTTCCACTGTGTCGTCACGATAAAGGCTTGATGGCTCCTTCGATCATCGGCAACGATGCGATCCAGGGTGAGGTTTTTCTCCCGGGACAGATCCTCGTATTCGGCGGCTTCGTACTACGGGCCAACTCGCTTGGCCATCTAGAGCAGATCGAGAGCTACGCCCCTGGCCGTCAGGTCAGGTTTGAAAACATAAACTATACTGCCGACATCCGCGGAGACTTGACCTTCGACGGATTCGAGCCTATGTCAGGTGCGCCGCACAGTCACGACGAACATGACTTAGCTCTGTCGTCGGACGGTATTCGGGAGATCACACGTGTGGCTAGTCCAGCCCTCAATCCGGAGCAGATGGCGCTGTCCGAGGACGGGTGGATGGACCCCGCCACGGAGGCCGCACACTCAGCAGCGATAGAGCCGAATACTGACTTCACCTCCTACGAGACCTGTGTTGCCGGATCCTTGGATTCTTCCCCGGCCACGGGCTCCGAACCGCCTGCGTCCATGCCTAGCGAATCTTATTGGGCACCGATCATGGAGTTTACGTCCGCGGATATTTTCCAGCAATCTCCCTTGGGCGACATGCTAGATTCTTTAAAGTCTCTCTCCTTGTCAGGAGACCCGCGGCCGAACAATGTCCGGCTCGAGTGGGAAGCGGACGATGAAGAAATTCGGTCCCCACCCACCACCCACTTAATAGCCACTATCGACGATTTAACCGACATGCTTGATTTCGACTCCGAAGACATCGATGGTATGGACGACGATGCAGGAGAAGAACAGGAACCACCGCCCACAGGGCACTGGACTGCCACCTCATCATACGATATATACATGGTGGACACCCCCAAAGAAAACAATGACGAGGAATGGGAAGAAGCAGCAAAGGATAGTTCCCTCGAGAAACAACCAAAGCGACGACATAGGCGCCGCTCCAAACCCCGCCTCAGCAAAAACAACAATAACAGCGCAAGAAAGAATAATACCCCGGTCGACTCCAGAGGAAACGACGACCACATGGACCCAGCGACAGAGCAGGATGAGCCAGCGGACGGTGAACATAGTACGGAGCCGCTGTCCGACAACGGTGACGGCGAGGGTAAAGCTAATCAACCTGTCTCCGAAGAGGAGAACAGTCCGGACGACGATGCACACATCATCCCGGAAAGGCACTTGGAGCAAGAGAACCTCCATAGAAGGCTTCTTGCCTCCGCGAGGAGTCTAAAGAAGCATAAGCAAAGGCTCAAGGCCGCGCAAAATACACTCAACAGTAGATGGAACAAAGTGCTCGACACTGCAGAAAAGTACGATGGCAGTCGCCACACAAAGAGCTATCCAAAGCGCAAGCTGCTGCCTGAATTCGATGACGAGGCTTTAGAGCCTATACAGCCGAAAAATAAAACGGCCGATCAGCTGGATCGACCACCCCGTGGCCGCGATAGGGCGGCTAACGATGTCGGTATGACCAGGTCCATCTATGGATCTAGGAAGCGCGCTCCGGCACAGAATCAAAACCGAACACTACAACCGTCAGAACGTCATGACACATCCAAGTACAGGGGTGCCGCGCACCCCCTATGTTTCACCGATGAGGTGCTGGATCACGAATTTCCAGAGGGATTCAAACCCGTGAACATAGAGGCGTACAACGGAACGACAGACCCGAGGGTCTAGATCGAGGACTTTATCCTTCATGTCCATATGGCTCGTGGAGATGATTTCCACGCCATCAAGTACTTGCCCCTCAAGTTGAAAGGACCAGCTCGGCATTGGCTGAAGAGCCTCCCCGAAAACTCAATTGGAAGTTGGGAAGAGCTTGAGGATGCTTTTAGGGCTAATTTTCAAGGGACCTATGTCCGGCCTCTGGATGCAGACGATTTAAGTCATATAATTCAACAGCCCGGAGAGTCAGCCCGAAAGCTTTGGAACAGATTCCTCACTAAGAAGAATCAAATTGTCGACTGCCCGGACGCCGAAGCCTTAGCGGTTTTCAAACACAGTGTCCGGGACGAATGGCTCGCCAGACACCTCGGCCAGGAAAAACCGAGGACAATGGCAGCCTTAACAAGCCTTATGACCCGCTTTTGCGCGAGCGAAGATTGTTGGTTGGCCCATAGCGGCACCAGCGACCCAGGCACATCCGAAGTCAGGGATGGTAATGGGAAACCGCGACGCCATAAAAGCAAGCATCGAAGCAATGAAGACAACCCAGACACACGGCGGTAAACGCCGGATTCAGGGGCTCTCAACCCGGTCAACGGAAAAAGCCATTTAAAGGCAGCCGAGATGGACCGTCTAGCCTAAACAAGATTCTAGACAGATTATCTCAGATTCATGGCACCTCCAACAAACCTGCAAATCACACCAACAGAGAATGTTGGGTCTTCAAGCAAGCCGGCAAGCTAAACGCGGAGCACAAGGGGAGGGAGACACCAAGTGAAGACGAGGATGAGCCTCGCCGGCAAAACACCGGGGGACAGAAAAATTCCCACCAGAGGTCAAAACTGCGAACATGATTCACGTAACGAAGAGGAGGAGCAAACGCGCACTCCGAGACGTATGCGCCGTGGAGCCCGTCACCCCCAAGTTCAACCCTTGGTCGGCCTGCCCGATCACTTTTGATCACAGGGATCACCCGACTAGTATCCGGCACGGAGGATCTGCTGCCTTGGTGCTAGACCCAATAATTAACGGATACCATCTCACCCGAGTCCTTATGGACGGCGGCAGTAGTCTCAATATGATATATCAGGATACAGTCTGCAAAATGGGGATAGACCCGACAAGAATTAACCAAAGCCATACTACCTTTAAAGGAGTAATACCAGGCCCAGAGGCCCGCTGCACGGGCTCTCTAGTACTAGAGGTTGTATTCGGTTCACCCGACAACTTCCGAAGTGAAAAGTTAACCTTCGACATCGCTCCATTCCGAAGCGGCTATCAAGCACTACTCGGAAGAACGGCCTTCGCTCGTTTTAATGCAGTACCGCATTACGCTTATCTTAAGCTTAAGATGCCTGGTCCACGTGGCACCATCATAGTTAGTGGAAAAATAGTGCGTTCCTTGCATACGAAAGAATGTGTGGCGGCTTTAGCAGCCGAACACTGACTGGCCTGTCCAACCAGAATAAATGATCTGTCGTCAAGACCGCGGACACGGCTAGACGAGTCTGACGCAACACTGGCTGTAACAGCTCAGATAAACCTGAGATTGGGTTGATGGATATACCCCCATAGGTGGCGCTAGGGGCTTCCCGCATGTAAAAAGAACTACAATGATAATCGTGCTACACCCTTCTAGGATACGGCACAACGGAGACACAGGCGCAGACGTGCAGCAGGGCCCCGCTCAAAGGTTTCTTTTTAGATTAAGACCTTGTGTAAACCTTTCTTACTGTCTCTTGTTGCTTCACACCCTCCGGATACTCAACACAACCGAGAGGGATGCTGGCGTTATTGGCATTTCGCCACGTTAGACTAATGCATGTACCTGGAAATTCAGGGTTCATTATCAAGGGCGTTACTCAGCCCGGTATATGTTGTAAAGACCGAATACCTTAGGGAGTGTTCGGCGTCGCGAGTTTGACCTTATATGCATCAGCTCCGAATCATGTCTTTGGTCAATAGTTGGGTTTGCCCGGCTCCCGTGTTTTGCTACCTTACGTTCCGCTCTATCTGGCACCGGGAGAACTACTGCGATTGTGCCCTGGTTCATCTAGACGAGCACCTCAGTAGGGAAAGCCGAAAACTGACTGTCATTATAAAGCGCGAGACAGGTCAACCACTCGATGACTCATCGGAATCTTCGCGATTCCTCCGCATTAACGAAGGACCGGTTTCCCGGTCATGTATGTACGCGCACCGTATCTGGATAGAGGCGGAAGTACCAGGGGCTATATAGTAGCCCCACCGTCAAACTCCTATGGCTAAGTGAAAGTGTTAAAGCAATATAGTCTGATTGCCTTGTTCACCGCGCTATCACCTCCTTAATGGACCAAGACGTTGGATCAAGTGTGAATACGCGCTTTTCCGAACAGCCCCGCATTATATGCATGGGGGCTGAAGCCGACGACTACAAACTTTCCGGTTATATACATACATAAACGGCCGCACAGGAGGCATCAAAATAATTTCGGGCAAAAGTATAAACACAACCTTTATAATCCTAATAGCATTGTTTTTACAATTGGGATATATGTCACTAGAACATGATACTCTTCGAGCACTGAGCCTCTATTAAACGAGCACCTTCTAGGACTTCTTCAAAATAGTGCGCGGCCGATACCTGGCCTACGACCGAACTCCGGGTTGCAATAGCGGTGGCCTCCATCTCTGCCCAGTACGTCTTAACACGGGCTAGAGTCATCCGCGCACCCTCTATGCACGACGACCTCTTTGCAGCGTCGATATGCGGCACAGCACCAAGGAATCATTGCACTAAACCAAAATAACTATTTGGTCTTGGCCCTTCCGGCCAAAGATGATCCACGACAGACCTCATGGCAAGCCCAGACAACCTATGGAGCTTAGCCCACTCGGCCATTTGCTCATTTAACAGCGGCGGACGCGTTGGAGCACTGAACTGCGACCAGAACAACTTTTCCACTTCATGATCTTTTTGATCTTTGAAAAACTCAGTCGCATCAGCAGCACTCGCTGCCAAGTCCAAGTACGCGTCTGCAGCACTCCATAATTGATCCAGAGGGGCATACTTCAGATCTCCGAACTTTGTCCGCAACAAAAAGGGCTTTCCAGCCATGATATCTCCGGCTTGACAAAAAGGGCTTCCCAGCCATGATAGCTCTGGTATGATTTTAGAGCGGGTCTCCTTGGCTGCTACCATGGCTTTCTTCAGGTCCGCCACTTTCGCTTGGCTTTCCTTTTCAAGAAGCTCATACTGGTCGGCGGCATCCTTCAGCTTAACAGCCATCTTGGCTATTTTATCTTCGCTCTGGCGATGAGCAGCCTGTTCGGCTCTTAATTCTTCAACCGCCTTTAGGACGGCCACATCACTTCTCCTAGCTTGTTCCTTGGCTCGGGCAAGCTCCGCCCGAAGGGTCTCCACGGCGGCAGCTCCATCTGCAGTCACAGCATATTATAGATACTAGCATCATGCTCCTGTTAAATATCTGTTAACCACCGGAGAATACATACTTGTGCCTCGTCAAGCCGCTTATTTACAAGCACGATGTTGGCATCTGCCGCATCAAGTTGCCGCTTCAGTTCGGCAAACTCACCAGCCGGCTAGCCACCGGACACTCAGCCGCATGCACGTGAAAGCAGCATGATCATTACCTGGGACTATGATCCTCTGTTTGCCGCCTTTGGACAGCAACCAGAGTCTCAGGGGCTACTATCTATATAGGGCACAACTAGCGTGTGCAGTACCGTCAAAATATATATTACTATGCGTACCTCACAGCCTTTTAGCAGGCTCATAAAAGCTTCATGCAACCCACTTTTTGCGGATGAAATCCTCTCAACCACCGTACCCATTAAAGTACGATGCGCCTCTGAGATAGCCGCTTGCTCCAGAAGACCCATCAGTACGTCCGGTTCTGCGCCGGACAGTCCCGGACTCTTTCTATTGCTCTCCTTAGGAGCCGAATCCTCCGGACTTCGGGTGGCCGAAGGGTTACCTTCCGGCCTTGGCGGATCAGGAGAAATCCTCCGTGACGACACCTCAGGGTCGTCCGCCTCATGAGGCGGGGAGACAGGGGGAGGCGTTTCGCTCTCCATCATCTCCGGAAGAAGATCTCCCGAAGACGAACTCTATCGAGAAGGGCTACGATCTGAGCTGCAAGACGTACGTCTCGGTTATTGTCCTCGGAGATGAAGCAGGATATATTTACCAAAAGTACTCTTGTTCACTTACAGCTCGGTGGAGGGCTGATCCCCTTGCGGGCACTGTGCGGTAAGGATGCTCTCTGGGGCAGGGCCCTCTGGTGAAGGTTTCTTCCCTCGTTTGGAAACTCTTGTTTCCAAGTCTTCAGAGGCGGTCCTTTTCCTACCTTGGGGAGATGGAATTTCAGATTCTTCTCCCCGGTTATCCTCCTTCGCGGAGACACTAATTCCCCCGGTTTGGATGAGTAATGAGTGAGGCCCACTTTCGGCTTCTTTATTCCTCCCTCTATCTTCCCCCGATGGCGCTTGATAAGGTGCGAGCTCAAGCATCCTGGCTAGTACAGGAACCGGTGAGCCTTCGGGAAGGGGGGCCGAACACCTGATCATCTTCGCCTTTTTATCCAGTCCTGGTCAAAGAGCGATTTTTCAGAATGATCTTGTGACGAATTAAAAGACAACATGTTCGGCCGCGGAATTACTTACGTGGGTATCTGGACGATTGCAGTTTAGACTCGCATCCTCGGTGGTGTCCGGACACTTTATTCGTGATCCGAAGAACAATCCATACATCTCTTCGAGCGTCACGCCGAAGAATTGCTGAATAGTTCGCGGTCCTTCTGGGTTGAACTCCCACATACGGAGAGGTCGATGTTGGCATGGCAGGACCCGACGAACTAGCATGACTTGCATTACCTTGACAAGGCTGACATCTCTCTTGAGGAGATCTCGGATGCGACTCTGCAGTATCGGCACGTCATTAACCGGCCCCCAGTCCAGCCCCTTGTTGACCCAGACGCCAGTTGTGGCGGGGGGCCCGGACGGAAGGCGGGGGCAGCTGCCCACTTAGTACTTCGGGGAGCCGTGATGTAAAACCACTCCCGCTGCCATAAGTTGGACATCTCCGGGAAGGAACCCTTTGGCCATGGAGCATCGGCGCCTTTGCTTATTATGGCACCTCCGCATTCTGCGTGTCACCCATCGATCATCTTCGGCTTCACATTGAAGGTCTTGAGCCATAAGCCGAAGTGTGGGGTGATGTGGAGGAAGGCCTCACACACGACGATAAACAACGAGATGTGAAGGATGGAATCTGGAGCTAGATCATGGAAATCGAGCCCGTAATAGAACATAAGACCTCTAACAAAGGGATCAAGGTTAAAGCCTAGCCCTCGGAGGAAGTGGGAAACAAATACGACACTCTCGTTGGGTTCGGGAGTAGGGATGACCTGCCCTGGAGCAGGCAGCCTGTGCGAGATTTCAGCGGTCACATACCTGGCTTCTCTTAGCTTCTTGATGTCCTCCTCTGTGACAGAGGAGGCTATCCACCGGCCTTGAAGGTTGGATCCGGACATGATTGAAGGTCCGAAGTGCTTAGCCGGAGCTTCGGGTGTTGGAATTCGAGGTGGGGGAAGGGAAGGATCGAGCGCGAGAAGAAAAGGACAGGCCTTGGCCCCTTTATAAAGAGGGTGAATATCGAGCGTCCTCCGCGTGGCCGTTTAAAACTTGCCTAAAATCGAGGAGTCATACCAACGGGCACGATTGGGTTACCCACACCCGTATTGATGAGAATCCCATGATAAGAGGAACACGATCTCTGCTTCGACAAGACGTGCCAATAAAACCGCCTCGCAACACATGCTGTGGCAGGCTGGGAAAAACGGTTCGTCATGACCGGACCACGGCAGAACGTCACGCTATGAAAAGTTGTCAGCAGATTAGATTTGTGAAAATGTTATACTCTCTACGGTGGTATGTGGAATTTGTTTTGCAGAGTCGGACATGATCCTAGTGTTCAAAATCTTCTATGGAGTATTCGGAGGAGGAACCCGCCTTGCAATGCCGAAGACAATCTGCGCACCGGACTGATCGTCATTGAAGCCTGGTTCAAGGGCTACTGAGGGAGTCCTGGATTAAGGGGTCCTCGGACAGCCGGACTGTTGGACTATGAAGATACAAGATTCAAGACTTCGTCCCGTGTCCGGGTGGGACTCTCCTTTGCGTGGAAGGCAAGCTTGGCAATACAGATATGTAGATCTCCTCCCTTGTAACCGACTCTGTGTAACCCTAGCCCCCTCTGGTGACTATATAAACCGGAGGGTTTGGTCCGTAGAACAACAACAATCATAATCATAGGCTAGCTTCTAGGGTTTAGCCTCTACGATCTCGTGGTAGATCAACTCTTGTAATACTCATATCATCAAGATCAATCAAGCAGGAAGTAGGGTATTACCTCCATCGAGAGGGCCCGAACCTGGGTAAACATTGTGTCCCCCGCCTCCTGTTCCCATCTGCCTTAGACGCACAGTTCGGGACGCCCTACCCGAGATCCGCCAGTTTTGACACCGACTGACGCACCACTATAATGTACCTCCATGGACGTATAGAGTGGCGAGGGAGGTATGGTTGCCCAGAACAACAAATATCCAGGCAGCATTTGTGGATTACGTCCCATTTTTGTTCCCTTTAGCTACTGATTTTCCCCTTTTCAACCTAGATGCGGGTTCGATGCCTTGTCTCTTGGACAGTACAGTCTCCCTTCCTTTCCTTCTTCAACCTAGACATGGATTAGTCTGCATGAAGTAGGGTTTCCTTTAATAGTGCAAGTTAAGGTTTTCGTCTGCGTGACCAGCAGAGTAGAGGATAGCAAATTGGGAAGATGGTGGAGCGGAAAAAGATCCACATGCAGCGACGTGGCAGATGGGTCAATAGAACAAGGGTATGGTTCGAAAAGAGGTAGCATACCTGAGGGTCGGTGGGAAGTGGCTTCGCTCGTGGTCGTCATCCTCCGCACACACTACGGCAGCGAGCTTGGGGACGGAGGCCATCCCGCGCGGGCTCTAGGTCTGAGAGGATGGCCTTGTCGTCAGTGCGTGACCTCGCTCGCTGACGACGAGTGCGTCAATGCTGCATGTCCTTTTCTTCCCGGCGGATCTGTGACCACCGGTGAGGAGGGAGAGAGAGAGGCCATCTTTTTTAGGTCTGGAGAGAGGGTGATAGTGTGAGAAGGAAGTGGGTAGCCCTTAGCAAGAAAACGCTGAAGCTCCAGCCTATATATCTTTTTTATACTACTAGTGCTAGAGGTGGAGTAGTGGTAGAGTAGTTTATATTTTCTCTGCATATAGTACCAGTTAGTCGTGCTTCAAAACTGAATGGCACGCCATTAAAAAAATAAAGGCCAGTAACTAATGCGGCACCTCAGGCCAACGCGGCTAGATCGCATTTTAATCGAGCAATTACACACCATGTTTCGTTGACATGTGGTCCCATTCCCACATCTCAGTGAGACGACGGCGAGTCCTTTTGTACAATTTCCGAACGAACGTCTATGTAGGCCGGGGCGCCTCTTCATGTACGGTGGCAACCGTCCACCGACTCTTCGTGTTTCCCTCTCGATTTGGAACTGCTGTCACACACTCTTCCTCCCTCCTCCATTTGCCTTCACCCTTCCTTCTGCCATTGTTCGATCATCTTCTCCATGGAGGGAACAGGCCGGAAACAACCCCATTATTCTTGCCCTGATCTGAATGATGACGCGGTGGAGGAACTCATTGATCGGTGTGGCGTCATCACCTCGGCTAGCATGGCTGGTTCGTTCAAGACCATTCTTGACTCAACTAAAAACATCATTACAAGGAACCCAAGGGTCCAGGAGTGGTTTGATCTCCCCTATCTTCTTCGTTGTGACCCTGCTGACTGGCGCGTGGACGACGGAGGCCTCGCCTTGTGCAAGTTGATGCCGCTTGATAATGATATGTGTGACGTTAAGATGCCATCGCTTGTGGGTAAGGCTTGGGCAGGCGCAAATGGAGATTGGGTTGTTTATATTGGGTCAACTGCGAGTGGGAACTTGTGAATGTGTACACTCGTCACCGGGTTCCACTTCCAAAAATCTTAGACTGCCCAGAGGTTGAGCACACCGGTATTCTACGTACGTTCAACTACGACCATGGTGAATGTCGTCTACACAAGATAGCAATTTGTCGAGTTCCCGACCGCTCTTGGAGTTATAGGAATGCTTGTGTTGTCGCTATCTTCGACAAGCTTGTTGCCGTCCTTCATAGTTCGACTCAATGGATATTGCTCAAAAATCAGTTTCTATACACGGATGAGTACTGTGATGCAATTCAATACGAGGGTCTTGTGTTTGCTGCCACCACTCGTGGCACTGTTTTTGCATGGAATCCTTATGCTTTCGGTATGTTTGTCTTCCACCATAATTACAATTGTTTCATCCACATGCATGCGGGTTAGCTAGTTTCCCTTTACTAATTAACCTTCTTGTCTTTCCAAGGTCCTGTGAACATTCCACCACCTATATTTGAAAAAAATTATAACCAAGGCGGAGATGATAATGATGATGATCACGAGCATGAGGACCCATATACTCAGTGGCGCCTGGCAACTTATTTAGATGGATCACCTCTTCTTGTCTGTATACAGGGTACTGCTGATGTTACTAAGGAAGCAGGTGTTGTCTCCCATGGTCGCGCTCTCCGGACCTATTCCAACATCCGTTGCAGGGTATTCGGGATGGATACTACTGTGCTAGCGCCAACACCTTCTCCCTGGTTTAGTATTGATACTCTTGGAGGAAACTCGCTCTTCCTTGGACAAAACTATCCAATGATGGTGAAAGGCGATCCAACTGCTGTTGACACAACATTACTACCATTTATGAGAAGCAGATGTATCTATACCTCAGACATTGCTATGGTTCCCTACCGTGTGTAACATCCCAAAATTCTAAATTTTGGAATGTTATATTAAATAAATAGTTTTGATTGTTTCTTTGATTGTTGTGTGATTGATTGACTGAAAGTGAGTAAAATTTGAAACTTTTGAAAGTTAAATGAGAGGGAACAAAAGGACTTTCCCAAACTTTCATTTTTGCATTTATGATCTCCATGAATTCAGATTCATTTCAATACCAAACCCTAGAGTGAACATAATATGACTTCTTCCATTTAAATAAATGAAAGGGGTTTTGAAAATATTTGAATTCCAATTGGAAATATTTCAAATTCAGAAACTTTAAGCAACTCAATGATTTTCATGAGAGAAGATAAAATGACTTCTTCAAATCATATGAAATATGAGATGCAAGTTTAAAAGAATCAAATTTAAATTTACTTTGAAATTATTTTCAATTTGAAGTTATTTGGCTTTTATTCAAATTATTTTTTTCCAAAAATAAAATATATGGAAAATAGGGTAACATGATTCCCTACAGTAGAAAATTGGAGAGAAATAAATTTGAAATCATTTTGGTATTTTTAAAATGATTTTTATTGGATTTTATTAGAGCTGTAGCACTATTTGATTTATTTGAATTTTTTGGGATTTTATTTGATGCTAGAAAAATGTTAAAGTTGTCGAAAATCTTTTTCTGAAAATTTTGATATATTATATGCCTATATAATATTTTTTATTTCTTTTTATTTTATTCTTTTCGTCTGACTATAAAAAAACCTTTTCCCCACAGGCTGGGCCGGCCTAGCACCCAGCCAGGCCCAGGGCCAGGCCACCGCGCCGCCTCGCCCGTCGTCCCCGACCGGGACTCCACTCGGGAGTCCGCCGCCGCCTCTTTTGCCCCTTCCCCAAGCCGCTGGACCCTCCCTCTCCTCCTATAAAGCCGCACCCCGGGCCCCGCCTCTCTCCTCCTCTCCGTCCCGCATCTCGCCGACGCCGGAAGCCGCCGTCGCCGCCGACACCTCGCCTCGCCGCCGCCGCTGCTGTGCACCACGCTGCCCCGCACCGATTCTAGCGCCGCCGCCGGAGCCTCGCCGCACCGCCCCGCCTCGCCGCTGCCATCGCCGGAGCTCGCTGCCACCGCCAACCGATGCTGGAAACCACCGGTAAAAACCGCCTTTTTTTGTTTTGTTTTGTTCATTTTTTTAAACCCTAGATCGGTTTTTTTAGAAAAACCTAGATCTATTTTATTGGTTTAGTTTATTTTGCGAGCGCTCGTTAGTTAGGTTCGGTAGCGAACGATTTTCGTTTGTTAGGTTTTGTTAGCGAGCGTTCGCTCGATAGATTTTTCTATTTCTTTTAATTTCGGCCAGGGACC
Organism: Triticum aestivum; assembly: GCF_018294505.1. Taxonomy (NCBI): domain Eukaryota; kingdom Viridiplantae; phylum Streptophyta; class Magnoliopsida; order Poales; family Poaceae; genus Triticum; species Triticum aestivum. The sequence goes on along the minus strand of NC_057805.1, from coordinate 351,127,915 downwards.
CATCCGTGAATACTTTTTACAGATTAGTCCCTCTGTTTCAAACTAGCACCACTTTTTGCTTGTTTATCCAAATCCAACGAAACCAACGCCCACTTCTTCGTTATGATCCCCTCTAACCTGTTAATCAACTTGAACATGTTTTTTAAAGTTTAAAATTTGTATTCAAACAGTTTTGTGTTTGAACTTCTTTTGATCATAACTCGAGTTTCATAACTCCGTTCGAGTTGATTCTTTTTGCAAATCGAAGCTCTTGACCTAAACTTTCTGATAAGGCCAAATCCCCCTAATTTTGGTACTGTTAGAAATTGTTTTATGTTGCAAGAGTAAATTGCTTGTTTTTGAAGTATTCTGAGATCTTTTCTTCGATTCTTTTGCATGATTGCTTATGTGTGGTTACTATTGCTTGCTTACGATAGATTGACCGGAGTGTGACGAGTAGAACTATCAGGAGTTATGAGTGCGAATCATCTTCATCAAATGGTGACTCTGAAGATTTATTGACCTCTAGGAGACCAAACCCCTGTTATATACCTACGTTAGATGCGATGATTGTGAGCTGTCATTTGCTTGATGTTTTCCGACAGCCACAAATAAAATATGTCTTTTCAAAACTATTGTTTGTATTGTGTGTATCCCTCTCTATCTCTCTTATCTCACCCCAAAACCCTTATAACCAATAGAGGATGAATGGAGATGAGCTTGTATTTTCTGGACCGATTAGTCAATTGGAGACAGACCGATGGATTCAGAACATGGAGGATCACATGGAGAATAACACTATAGCCGGCAAGGATGTAGCCGAGCATGCTCTTCAGTGCTTTGAAAGAGGTGCTGCTACTTGGTGGAGGTGTACCAAACCATCAATGGATGGCAAGGAGTAACCCCTTGGAAAGAATTTAAGTTGACTTTGCCAAAGTCTCGGTTTGTGTCCTAGAAATTGAAGCCTTATGGAAATGATATGAAGAAACCCTGTGCATGCAAGCTCTGTGGAGAAATAGGACACAACCATAAAGAACACAAGGATGAATACCCTAATTGTGAAGGAAGTCACCCAGTTGAAGAATGCCCAACTAGGCAGATCACTTGTTTCTTGTGTGAAGGGACTACCCACTACCCTTCTCAGTGTCACATTTACCCCATGGTACAACGAACCATCCAGCAGAGGAAAGAAGCAATGAAAGGAGCCCTCATGGAAATTTTAGAAGAACCTGTGATGAAGGAAGAGGTGGAGGACACACCCGAAGCAGACCCATTAAACCCTGCACCAAGTCTTGCTATTCATGTGGAGAAGAAGGACACATCTCCCAAAATTGTCTGAATGGGGATCTAGTAGAATTTCCGACAGAGGAAGTAGAGTATGACCCACAGGAAATAGAAGCCCTGATTGGAACGGAAAAGTCCAGGAAGAGTAATAGATTGGATTTTAGGAAGGACCTGAGTCATATCACATGTTTCAGGTGCAAGGAGTCAGGGCACTACTTCAGCAGTTGCCCAAAAAGGAAGCCAAGGACCCAAGGAGGCTATGTAATCACAAGGAAACCTCGATACTTGTCAGAAGTAATATGTTTTCGTTGTAATGAAGCAGGGCATTTTGCAAGAGATTGTCCCAAAGAGAAGGAGGCTTGTGCTAAATAGTTGAGTCGGAGATAAATATAGTAGTACTAGTGGCAACATTTCTTTTTATTATTGAGGCGATGAGTTGAGGCATGTAATGGAAATGCAGGAGATTGAAGTAATTCGATAATCAATAAAGTTAGCACCGTTAGTACTCATTTGGATTTTTATGAGTTGTTACTCTATGAAGAAAATATTTTTTTTGACCATTTTCGAGGATATGAGAAATATGGTCTATGGAAGAATTTGTGCATTTCAAGGGTGGTAGTACCCTGTGAGGACCCTTGACCCCTGGAAAAGATAATGATATTCCACGAAGTGGACTTCGGACCAAATAAGTACGAGTTTTAACTCGATACGTGGGATACCCCAGGAGTATGAAGGGATGAAGTATTATTGGATATATAGGAGGTAGAATGTTGGTAATATGGAGCAATTATAACTCCATGATGAGTCGGAGTAATCATGTCTTAGTTTGGTACCAATAGAAGGAAGGGAGACAGTACAATTGGATGGATTTAAGAATGCTAGGAAGCTGGATGTTGGAATGATGATCAGTTGCGCCGATGATGAGTTCATGGTTTACAAGTGATGAGATGGGCCATAACCCACAGGCCCCAGGACCTGCCAAGAAGCAAGCACACTCTTGCTGAAGGAAAAACCCTGGACGAAGTTATGTTTGTCAACAGACGAATCTTATAGGAGCAACGCAAACCTGAGAGTTGTGAAGGTACGATAGATGTTTGTTTGGCTTGAAGAATCAATGGATTTATCCGAACCTGGTTCGTCGACAAGAGAAATTCTACAATGCTTGTGAGGATGGCCGAGTGTTAGAATGCGAGATTCGCTAAACCATGTACGAGGTAATGATTTGGGTGCGGGATGGATTGATCACCATACCGACTTACTCTTATTATTCGCCTTGCTATATGGGATGGTAAATCTGAGTGACTTGCCTATAGTAGAGAGACGACGATCAAAACCTTCTTTAAACCTTAGAATGGTATGACAATTTTCCTTTGTACAAGGCAGTTGTTGCTAATCGTAGGATATATGGTGAGGTTCAACCCAGACCCATTTCCTGTAGGAGAAACCATAAATTGTTGACCACCATGAGATATCGATAGTTGTTTAGTATTGGCGCCAAACCCGTCAGCTTAGAAGACCCAGTCACAGAAGAACCCTATCAAGATGAAAGGACAAAGGTTATGCCACTACTGGAAGAGCCCAGAGAAGGAATTTTCCAGAGGATCTGAGAAGACCGACCCTGTCAACAATAAGGATGGAGTATATGAGTGTTGATGGAACCGTAACCATGTTTCTAAGGGTGGTAGCACTCCAGACCCCCTGTGATGATCGATGGATTTTGAGAAGACCCCGACCCTAACCTATTTCTTTCTAGCCTCTCCGAATCTCGAGGACGAGATTCATTTTAAGGGTGGTAGGTTTGTAACATCCCAAAATTCTAAATTTTGGAATGTTATATTAAATAAATAGTTTTGATTGTTTGTTTGATTGTTGTGTGATTGATTGACTGAAAGTGAGTGAAATTTGAAACTTTTAAAAGTTAAATGAGAGGGAATAAAAGGACTTTCCCAAACTTTCATTTTTGCATTTAAGATCTCCATGAATTCAAACTCATTTCAATACAAAACCCTAGAGTGAAGATAATATGACTTCTTCCATTTAAATAAATGAAAGGGGTTTTGAAAAGATTTGAATTCCAATTGGAAATATTTCAAATTCAGAAACTTTAAGCAACTCAATGATTTTCATGAGAGAATATAAAATGACTTCTTCAAATCGTATGAAATATGAGTTGGAAGTTTAAAAGAATCAAATTTAAAGTTCCTTTGAAATTATTTTCAATTTGAAGTTATTTGGCTTTTATTCAAATTATTTTTTTCCAAAAATAAAATATATGGAAAATAGGGTAACATGATTCCCCACAGTAGAAAATTGGAGAGAAATAAATTTGAAATCATTTTGGTATTTTTAAAATGATTTTTATTGGATTTTATTAGAGCTGTAGCACTGTTTGATTTATTTGAATTTTTGTGGATTTTATTTGATGCTAGAAAAATGTTCAAGTTGTAGAAAATCTTTTTCTGAAAAGTTTGATATATTATATGCCTATATAATATCTTTTTTCTTTTTATTTTATTATTTTCGTCTGACTATAAAAAAACATTTTCCCCACCGGCTAGGCCGGCCCAGCTCCCAGCCGGGCCTAGGCCCAAGCCATAGCGCCGCCTCGCCCATCGTCCCCGACCGGGACTCCACTCGGGAGTCCGCCGCCGCGCCGCCGTCCGAGCTGGTCACGCCTCCCGCCGCTGCCTCTTTTGCCCCTTCCCCAAGCCGCTGGACCCTCCCTCTCCTCCTATAAAGCCGCACCCCAGGCCCCGCCTCTCTCCTCCTCTCAGTCCTGCTTCTCGCCGACGCCGGAAGCCACCGCCGACGCCTTGCCTCGCCGCCGCCGCTGCGCACCACGCTGCCCTCGTCGCCCCGCCTCGCTGCTGCCATCGCCGAAGCTCGCTGCCGTCGCCAACCGATGCTGGAAACCACCGGTAAAAACTGCGGTTTTTTTGTTTTGTTTTGTTTGTTTTTTTAAAACCCCTATATCGGTTTTTTTAAAAACCTAGATCTGTTTTTTTGGTTTAGTTTATTTTGCGAGCGTTCGTTAGTTAGGTTCGATAGCGAACAATTTTCGTTCGTTAGGTTCTGTTAGCGAGCGTTCGCTCGATAGATTTTATTTTTCTTTTAATTTCGGCCAGGGACCCATCTGTGAATACTTTATTTATAGATTAGTCCCTCTGTTTCAAACTAGCACCACTTTTTGCTCGTTTATCCAAATCCAACGAAACCAACGCCCACTTCTTCATTATGATCATAACTCGAGTTTTATAACTCCGTTTGTATTCAAACAGTTTTGTATTCAACTTGAACATGTTTTTGAAAGTTTAAAATTTGTATTCAAACAGTTTTGTATTTGAACTTCTTTTGATCATAACTCGTGTTTTATAACTCCGTTTGAGTTGATTCTTTTTGCAAATCGAAGCTCTTGACCTAAACTTTCTGATAAGGCTAAATCCTCCTAATTTTGGTACTATTATAAATTGTGTTATGTTTTAAGAGTAAATTGCTTGTTTTCAAGGTTTTCCAAGATCTTTTCTTCGATTCTTTTGCATGATTGCTGGTGTGTGGTTACTATTGCTTGCTTACGATAGATTGACCAGAGTGTGACGAGTAGAACTATCAAGAGTTATGAGTGTGAATCATCTTCATCAAATGTACAAGGCAAGTTCACACTTTGATCATACCCCTTTCATACCCAGTTTTTATGCATTAGTTTCACCCTCAAACATTGCATGGTTAGGATTTGATAACATGTGGGTATTGGGAAGTAGTTGACGAGGTAGGAACCTATTGTCTTGCTTTCAAACCCCTGGGTGTTACTACATTATGCTTATACTGCTATGCTATGCTCGTAGACGTGGATTGGTTTTGAGAGAATTCATGAAAGATGTGAGAGTTATTGTTAACTAAGGTTTAACTTAGGGTGGCTACTTTAATACACATCTGGGTGGATTGGTTGGGGCACCCTGGAGCACCCAGTAGTTTGCCCGGGCACCTGGAGAACCCAGTGCTTGCCCAAGGGAATCCCGGAGAACCCGCGTGATCACCCTATGGAATGCCACCCAGGCTCAAAGGGATCATAAGATTATTCATGCTAGAAACTTCTGTGTGCAGCCACAAGCCATTATAGGCTCTGGCATAGTTGAGTATGTTTTGTGATCTTTCAGTGGTAGGCTAGAAGATGTAGGGGGATGTAGGTGGTACTGTCTACCCAGAGTAAAGAGTTAATGCTTCGGAAAGACCGTGTCTCGGTCATCTGTTTCTCAATCACCATGTTGTGCGAGAAATCCAACGGAGGAGATCGAGTCTTGTGGGGAAAAGTGCACAAACCTCTGCAGAGTGTCCCCGGTTATGGACATCTTGAGTCTCTGGTATTTGGATTATCATGTTGATCTCAACACTTTATTTAATTAATTTGAAAGGGTTAATGTTTATTCTTTTGGGGATTGAGTTGGAGAAACCTCCTCAATATTTTTCAACGAACTTTGTAGTTAAATAAAATATATTCCTTTGATGTAGGGAAAAATTGGCTTTTTGCAAAAACATTGTAACCATAGAGCCTCCACCAACCAAATATGCATGTAGTGATAGCCATTATTCAGCATTGCTCTACAGTGTGAATTTGCCAGTACATTAAATGTACTGACCTATACGGCTGCAACGTCTCATGTTGCAGGAATCTTACGACGAGTAAGTGATACGTTAGGGTTACGACTTTTACACTCAACTTTGTCGTTGGTGTTGATGGGAATCCACAACCTTGTTGTTACTTCCGCTATTTGGATTGAGGTAATAGTATTTACATTACTTTATACATGTGATTTACCTCTATTATAAATCCTCGAGTACTGTGTGTGTCAGCATACCGATCCAGGGATGACACTTAAGCACAGAGACTTGACCGTCTGAGGTCGAGTCACTACACCGTGGCTATCACAATATGCGTCCTGACATTGGCCGCTTCAGCCTGGATGATCAGTCCTGCGTTGGTCTCGAGATTGATAGTAGCTGCCCCTTCTAGAGAATCACTTCTGGTTCAAAGCAAGTGTTTCCAATGCCGAGGATTGGTTGAGCTGAAGTTCATTTCATTGCTTGTTATTTGTTGTGTGATGAAAACTTTAGTATTTACTAGAATGTATCGTCGTTGTCGTTGTGGGTTCATGACCCGTTGTATGTAATAAAATGATATGCCTGTGAGAAGCTTACTAAATTTATGAATGGCTTTCGAATCGCTTCTTTGAGTGGGTGCTGCGACGAGGCAATTTTTTTCCGAATACATAATTGTACGTGCATTGCAACAGGTTATCGGATGAGTCCAATCAACAATATTACTACTACTATTTGTACTAGCTTCACATGCTTCGCGCGTCGGGCGGGTGTTCTTACTGTAGTTGCAAATCGCATCATCTTAGGTCCTTGATGAGTCCAGTAGAAATTGTATTCTGATGTTTGGGTTTAAACTTTCAAAACTGCTGCACTATCTCTACGTCTACGTATACGTAATACAACAAGTTTTAAACTTGAGACCAGCCACCCACCCTCACAAAGAACACTTTTTAACCTAGCACAGACTCCAGGAAATTTGGCCATAGTATGAGGTGGGCCATATGTTAATGTGTTTGCTGTACATAACCAGCACCTCGAATCCTCGATATATAGTAGGGTGGCAAGGGCTAGAACAAGCATTCACGTCCAGGAGTACGGCACACGCCACCAGCACGACTTCCATCTGACACCATATTTCTTGGAGTTCGTGCTACTGCTATCTCTTCAACCTCATCATTTCTCTAAGCCATCATGCGGCGGGCGAGGTGGGGGTTTGCCGATAGTCGGTTTCCTCAACTGCGGTCCCACTTGTAAGGCCAACTCCAACGCATGTCCCCAGACGGACCTCCATTTTGCCCGGATTATGTCCATTTGGGTAGGGCAATGGGGTCGTGTCCGGGCCATTTCTCGGATGCGGTGGCCGTGCAACCAAATCGCGGATTAAGGATGGCAATGGGTAGGGTATGAGGCGGGTAGAGCAATACCATACCCATACCCGTGTAGTCAATGGGTACAAAATTCTACCCATACCCGTACCCATGGGTATGAACCTTTACCCGTACCCATACCCAACTGGTAGTCATACCCATGGGGTACCCAACGGGTAGATCAAACAGTACACAAGTTATTCGCAATTTTACATTTATCTATAGCACAATTGATAAAAAAATATTGATCTCAACTCAATAACAGTTAGATGAGTACATGATAATTATCTCAATTCAAATTGACAATTGGTGACAACTTTAACATAGATTCATAAGCTCACGACACAACATTAACATAGGTACACTTGTGAATCACGAGTAAAATTCACATGTTAGTATAAATGGGTAGGGTATGGGTATATCCATGGGTAAAAGGCTATACCCATACCCTACCCATGACTTAACGGGTAGGGTATAGGTACTACCCATGGGTATAAAATTGTGCCCATACCCTACCCATGCGGGTACGGTATCCGTGGGTACCCATACCCATGGGTAAAATTTCCATCCTTAGCGCGGATGCATCCCGGCCGCGTACATTTTTCTTTGCAAACACATATCTTTTTTTGGTACATGGAAATACATCACCAAAATTTGAGTAGAAAAGCAAGACCAAAGAAAACCAGAACCACAAGAATACATTTTAGAAGATATCCAACTTCCATAACTGCTCCTGTAAGTTGGATTTGTGCCTTCTCGATGCATTCATTGTTGATCTACGGAGGCTCGATCTTGCGTGCTTCTTTCTTCTTCGAGTGTAAAGTAGTAGACGTTGCTTCCTCGCATCTAGTCTCATGTCTAGCCTCTATTCTATCAACAAGTGCACTAGTGTCATCTCTAGCCTCTATGCTAGCTAAAAGTGCTAGAACATCTACTAAATTGTGCTCTATCTATATATCGATGTACTCTTCTTCCCAATACCAAAACTTGCATCCATTCTACACAATAAAATTTTAAGTTAGCTCAACTAGTCTAATCCAAGAGCACAACCGAAGCTAAAGTAGCACATATCCCATCGGTTGACCACTTGATGAACACCCACCCGGGATGTTCCGGTATTGTAGACACGTGGCGCAAGACCTTCTTTGGGCAGTCATCGCACGTAATGAGTGGCAACGGTGTGCCGACGAGCTTTTGGGCCTGCACCAAGCCCGGTCGACCGCCATTCATGTATCTGTCGGCGGACCGCCGACGGTGTAGATCCGAGCGGCTAGACGAGGAGTCAATACCTGCATGCGGCCTTGCGGCCTTGCCGGGGCCTTCCGGCCTGGTGCCCGGCCAGTCCATGGTGCGGCGTGGCCTCCCACAGCCGGGTGAGCTCAAGCCCGACCAGATCCACTCCAAATCCGGCTGCCGGGTGTGCAAAACACGTAGCCGTGGTTGGGTAGCTCCCGGGCATCGAGGGAAAGGGGGCTAGGCGAGCGTGCGTCCGAGTTGCATGCGCTGGAGTTGGCCTAGCGGCGTGGCGGACCAACCGTGTGGGGGTGCGAAGTGGCTTCGCTCGTGTGGGGGACAGAAGCCATCCCGCGCGGGGCGCTAGGTCTGATAGGACGGCCTTGTCATCAGTGTGTGACCTTTGTGGCAACTGTCCGCTCCCCACTAGCCTCTTCGTTGACATGTGGTCCCGTTCCAACATGTTAGTGAGACGACGGCGAGTCCTTTTGTAGAATTTCCGAATGGATGTCTATGTAGGCTGGGGCGCCTCTTCGTTTACCGTGGCAACCGTCCACCGACTCTTCGCCTTTCCCTCTCGATTTGGAACTGCTGTCGCACGCTCTTCCTCCCTCCTCCAATTGCCTTCACCCTTCCTTTTGCCATTGTTCGATCGTCTTCTCCATGGAGGGAACAGACTGGAAACGACCCCGTTATTCTTGCCCCGATGTGAATGATGACGTGGTGAAGGAACTCATTGATCGGTACGACATCATCACCTCGGCTAGCCTGGCAGATTCGTTCAAGACCATTCTCGACTTAACTAATAACATCATTACAACGAACCCAAGGGTCCAGGAGCGGTTTGATCTCCCCTATCTTCTTCACCGTGACCCTGCTCACTGGTGCGTGGACGACGAAGGCCTCGCCTTGTGCAAGTTGGTGCCGATTTATAATGATACATGTGATGTTAAGATGCCATTGCTTGAGGGTAAGGCTTGGGTAGGCGCAAATGGCACTACAAAAAAAGACACTTCCGTGATGATACGTGTTTGTCACAGTAGGTCACGTTTTCCGTCGTGCATGTACATCCATGACAATTTTATGACAGAATCAAGATAGTCATACCAGTGTTGTCCTAGAAGTGTTCCATGACATTACCAAAATTATCATCATGGAAGTGTCCACATCCATGACGATAAATCGCGCATCATAGAAGTGCTTTCGTCAAGGGTGACCGACACGTGGCATCCACCGTAACGGGACGCCGTTAAGCTATCGGGTCCGGTTTTGGATCCGATAACCTGCTAACAGCAACGACCAATGCCGATTTTCCACGTGTAAAATTCTCATTGGCTGATGGAACCACGTGTCAGCTCCGCATTGGCACAGGTGTCACTCATCCAATGGGCGAGATGAGCCTATGATACGTTGACACGTGGATCGGCCCAAAAGTGGCCCATAAAGATTAAATGGGCCAGCCCAACTGAAGGCCCACAAGATTTAGCAGGCCATAATGGGCCGGCCCAGCTAAAGGCCCACAAGATTTTGCAGACCATAATGGGCCTGCCCAGCTAAAGACCCAACATTCTCAGTTAAGGCCCATACGTCTAGTGTTAAATTGGCCCGTCAATGGCCCGTCCTAAACTTGTCATCATTGCGGCCCATGGTCACTTCTGGCCCGTTAACAGTCCACTAAGAAATTGGGACGAATTACGGCCCGGTGTGTTTCCAGCTTGTTAAAGGTCCTGCTTCATTTGGGCCCATTCATAGGCCATTGAAACTTTCGGCCCATAAACGACTGTGAAGGATATGGGTCATATTCAGCCATGTCTGACATTCGGCCTGTTAGAGGCCCACTACAGATTTGGGCCATTTTCAGCCTGTTGTGACTTTCGGCCTGTTAACGTTGGACGAAATCCATGGGCCATATGTGGCCCAACGCCACATCGGGCCTACTAACGGCCCATATAAAAATGAAACTAATCAAGCCCGACCGAACTTCTGGCCTGTTAAAGGACCGTGTAGTAGGTCGGTGCATTTACGGCCCGTCTGAATTTCGGCCTGTGGATGATCTGCATTGTAAATGGGCCACCATTTCGGCCTGCTAAGACCAGTGGGTTATTTGGCAAAATCAGGGCCCAATCTTACTTTCGGCCTACTAAAGGCCCATGTTTTTTATGGGCTCGAGATATTTACACATGTAAATGGCCTATTATTACTGAGGGCCCAAATTATATTTAGGCTTGTTAAAGGCCCACTATGGGCACAGGCCTACCAGAAAAATATGAAAGCTTATGCTGATTTAGGCCCAGATATTTTTAGTGGGCTACATGCAAATTTCGGCCCAGAATCGTTTTTAGCCCAATTGGAATGGGCCCGACGAATGTTGGCATGTTGGGCTCCTACGAAGCTTTCGGCCAAATACATTACTAAGGTAAACCTACACTATACAAAAATAGCGTCGTAATTACTGCAACCTTTGGCCGCATCATAAATGCTGTATGACAACAAAATACCAACCATACAACAAAAGTCCCGTTGGCATAAAGTTTACAATCCTTGCAGATAAAAGCACAGATCATTTAACCTGAGTGCTTATGTTTCAGGTTGTAGAATATGATGGAGCAGCATGATCTTCCCCTTTCTTCCGCCATTGCTCTTGAACAACGAAGCAAATGTCTGATAGTCTGGTTTCAAAACCATTCATATCTTCACAACATTTTTCAACCACTATTTTTGTTTCCGACACAACGTCCATTAGGGATTGGACTTGTGTGTGGAGCAAAGATATATCACTCTGTCTAGCTGGAAGATTTTGTTCAATAGGCGATTTGGACGAGGTTACCTTGACAACCAACCCAGAATTACGCAGGAAGGTGCTTTTTGCACTGTTAGTGGAGAGATACTAACGCACTGCAGCAAGAGGTGACATTGTGCCTGTGGTAGCCTCATCACCTTCAGGTGGTTGTGGCTGTTCAATCATTTGTTCCATAGCTTGCTAAAAGTTTGAACTTGTAGATTAGTGTAGTAGATAAGTTACTAATGAGACAAAAACAAACAAAGTAGGTTTCACGTTTATACATAACTTATTTTGGTGAACTACTGTAATACATTAGCATGTATTGTAGTGCCAACTACATAATAAAACTTTCGGAACATATGTATATGTAGCATGCCTACTGTATTGTCTATTTCCTCATATTCATTGACATCTAAGGATAAAGAGACATAGTTTAAAGTAGGATAAAGAGACATAATTCATATCATGGGCAAACAGATATAAAACAAATAGGCTATTATATCATTGTGTGCGCACGTGAACATCACAACTAGATTACAGATCAAGAACAAAAGAATATCCTTCATCTCTTTTAAACCATGTAAGGTGAAATGATACGTTAAGACAACTGTGTATAAAAGTGAACAGAGTAACTGACATTGGTTGCAAACAAAGCAGTTAAATGAACACATCATAGTACCAATCAGTTCAAAGGCAGGAGGAGTAAGGACTTACAACAGTGGCCTGAACTGGTGTGCTCATGCCCTTCATCTTGCTGGTGTGGCAATCCATGAAGATTTGCACTACATTCGGTTCAGGTTCTTTTTGGTCCGCCAGGTTTTCCTATGTATTTGGAACAAGTCAATATAGATAGGATAATATGGCACAGAAAAACGAAGGAAGTAGCAGCTATTTACAAGAGCCTCGCAGTGTGCAATATAGCTACGAGATCCTGTTGTCTGTTGGAATTTCACTTTAGAACGGTTGGTCTTGTTCTTCAAACAGTTAGCCTAGAAGAAGATACACTTGTAAGGCACATACATAAATACAAGTTCAATATGTGGTCTGATCAAATACATATACCCTACCGGATACTTTGGATTAGACCAGTGTTTAACAAGGGCTGTCCAGTCTTCATCTGTAATATATTCCACTGGAGATGTTTGGGCGATTTCATTGTTAGCCTTGCCTTCAAAGTGAGATTTTCTAAGGTGGTACCGATACTGTCGCAGAGCAGACTGAAAAACATGAGTGCATGCTTGTTTAGTTGCATCATCTTTCGGATCCAACTTGAACCTCATCTGTTGAAAAAAGAATGTGAGTCTTATTAGGAGGAAGCTAGAAAGTATGGCACAGAGCAAGACAATATTACAAATTGCGATGAATAACATTACTTACAGATAAATGGTCAAGGAAGGTGTTAAACTGGGTATTGTCTTTCTCATTCCTGTACTGGATCCACGTTGGGAGGATACGTGCATGACACCTAACAGCAATGGCTGCCTCTGATACTAACTTGGCTGACTCTGTAGCATCACGTGGCCTTTTTAAACCTGCCTCAAAATGGATCTCCATTCTTCCTTCTTTAGATTTTGTTAATCTGTCAAGCATTATCCCTGATGTCTGTTTCTGCTTGCGCCATTGTGCTAGTTCAACAACGAATATGGAAAGTGTTAGTGCACATCAAACTGTGAGAGTACATATAAAGGAGCATGCAACTGCAACTTGACCCGGTCAGGTACCGTCTTGGTGTTGATGCTAATGAGGTTCATCTGATCTTGCCAAGTCCTGTTGTGTCAGCAGTGCTTTGGAAGTAGTGTTAGGTGTGAAGGCAGCTTGGGAACTGGCCAGTTCCGGAGCAAACAAACGAGTAACTCGTTGAGATGCTGGTACAGTTGAAGCTGATGTTGTAGTGGGTGGAGCAGGTGATACTGTGTTTGTAGATTTAGCCGGTGGACTTGGACCTTCTACTGCACTATAAGTACCAGCAGAATCTTGAGGGCAGATCCTTTTCCCTTTCACCCGACGAGTAACACCATTCCCTACTATATTCTTTTCCTTTCTCTTTTTTGACATTGCCATGTCAAGGAATACCCACAACACAAAAGAATAAAATCGCTCTTCAGAACTCTTTGATGCATGATACAGACAAGCAATACTTTGATGTAAGACAACCGTATGAGGATGGAATATGTAAGAAAAACAGGACGGCGTGACATATTCACAACTACGATGTGTAAACTAAGCAGAAGGATTTTCAAGAAAATAGAAGTAATGCAAGCTAGACACCATATGAAAGATGCAACCAATATCACTCTGCCTAGTTAAAAGTGTCATTTTGAAAAATTAGAAGCAGTACAACATAGAAATCAATGCAAGATGCAACCAATATCAAACTGCCATGTTAAAAGCGTCCAATCATGAGTGACTGATGCGGGATACACAACAGCAGTACTTTGATGTAAGAACATGGTATGATTGATAGATGAAGTGTATTCTAGACACAGAAAGGCATGTCATATGCACATGTATAATGTATAAACTCAGAAGGTGCAATTTAATCAAAATAGAAGAAATACAGGCTAGACAACATATGCAACATGAAACCAATTATCACACTGTCAACTTAGAGCAAGCACCTGCGATGGTGGAGTACGGGAGATGAACTCATCATGTAAACTTGGACTTCAACTTCATTAGCAGTAGCAGTGGCAAATCTGGAGAGTCTCTGTTCGCGTCGGTCCGGAGGACCACCAACATCCCCTAACTTACTCTTTTCCTTCCTATTTTCTGATATTGCCTTATGAAGTCAAAACCAAAAGAAGATGAATAAAATTAGCTCTGCATAACTGGTTGATGCATGATACAAACGAACACTACTTTGATGTAAGGCAAGTGCAGGATAGGAGGATGGAATATATACAAAAAAAGACAACATTGCATATTTAGACGTACGATACGAGGATGGAATATGTATGAAAAACAGTAAGCAGAAGGCATTTCAACAAAATTAGAAGAAATGAAAGCTAGGCACCATATGAACATGCAACCAATATCACTATCAGGTAAAAAGTGTCTCGTCGTAAGTGCCATTTCAAGAAATTAGAAGCAGTACAAGCTAGAAGACAATGCAAGATGCAACCTACATCACACTCCCAAGTTAAATGTGTCTTATGGGTAAGTGATTGTTGCAGGTATAAGTTGTAAGCTACGTACACGCAATTCAAGAAAATCAGAAGCAATACAAACTAGACATCATATGGAACACGCAACCACATATAACAGTTCCAAGTTAGAGCAAGCACCTGTGATGGTGGAGTAGGGGAGATGTGCTCATCATCTACACGTATGTTCTAGAAACAAGAACATGTGTCATATTCACAGGCATTATGTGTAAAGTAAGCAGATGCAATTCAACAAAGTTAGAAGCAATACAAGCTAGACATCATACGCAACATGCACCCACATATAATAGTGCCAAGTTAGAGAAAGCACCTGTGATGGCGGAGTAGGGGAGATGTGCTCATCATCTAAACAGCTACGTTGACTGTCTAGCACTACAAAAAAAGACACATCCGTGACATTTTGGGCCGAACGAAAAAAAATTCTGTCATACTTATGACACTTCTATGACGATAATTGTGACAAAACCTAGTATCATCATAGATGTGGTGGGGTCCTACTATGACAAAAAATCATGACAGAAAATGGGCTTTTCGTCCTGGGCGGGCCGGACACGCAGCTGCATGACATTCTTTGGGCCGTCCATGACGGAAAAAACCGTGGTAGAAGCGAGGGCGAGGAAAATATCAGGGAGTTCCCGGTTATGGTGGGTGGTCGGGGGCCGAGCGATGCGCGTTTCTCTTGTACGTACACGCGTGTGTGCGAGGCGTCGGGTCTAACTGAACCCGAGCGATTGCACTGCAGGCTACGCGTTACTGAACCCGAGCGATCGATCGAACCCTTGCTGTTAACAGAACCCGAGTGTTTCCTTCGCTACTGCTGCTAACTGAAGTCGATCGAACACTGTTGCCTCCTTCCCTGGATGAACAGTGAGCCTTGTTGAGGGGGTTTGGATGAACAGTTCCTGGTGGGGGGTTGGATGAACAGGACCCCGTGGTAGTAGAGGTCGTTGCCGCTGGATGAACAGTACCCCGATCGATCGAGCCGGTGGATGAACGGGAACCCGTGGAGGGCTGGATGAACAGGACCCCGTGGAGGGCTGGTTGAACAGTACTCGGTGGAGGGCTGGTTGAACAGTAGCCGGTGGAGGGCTGGATGAACAGTAGCCCATGGAGGGGTGGTTGAACAGGGCCCCGTGGAGAGGGTTGGTTGAAAAGTAGCCGGTGGAGGAGTGCGCGGTGGAGGCTGGATGAACAGGAGCCTGTGGATGAACAGTCGCAGGTGGAGGCTGGAGGAGGTCGACGCTGGATGAACAGTAGCCCGTGGAGGCTGGAGGAGGTCGACGGTGGAGATGAACAGTATCCCGTGGAGTCTCGTTTTGCGGTACGCCACACCCCTCCAGATGAACAGGACCCCCGTTTCGACCGTACCACTCCAACACAAGTTTGTTTCCTCCGTTTTGCGGTACGCCACACCCCTCCCGATCAATAGGACCCCGTTTCGACCGTTTTACGGTACGCCATACCCCTCCTGATGAACAGGATCCCGTTTGGACCGTGGCCGGTCGAACACAAGGTTGTTTCCTATATTTTGCGGTACGCCATGCCTCGTTTCCATCGCTTGTTCCGTCCAAGCTGGTTGGCTCCCGATGAACACGACGACGCATTCCGTTCCGACCTAGCCGGTTGCCTCCCCATGAACACGATGATGGCGCAGCTTCTCCGTTACGACCCAGCCATGTACACAAGCCCTGGCCGTACATATGCGCGAGTAGGTGTTCGAGACCCCGCCCGTATGTACGTACGTGGCCGCATTTTCTTTCTTGCACCCTGGCCGCTGTATGTACGTGTACATGCTACATGCGTTCCTCTACTATGACACGTGCGCGCCTCTACATCGACCAGTATGTACGTACACGTTCGCGACCAGAATGACAATGCTACATACGCTTCGAACAGGTGGGTCCCGATTGTGAGGCACTTCCTTGCGTGCGAACATGTAGCTGGTGGGTCCCAGCAGTCAGTGGGGCGAATCATTTTTTTGCCCGTAATATGGACGCATTTCCTTGCGTGCGAAGATCTAGCTGGTGGGTCCCAGAAGTCAGGGGGAAACATTTTTTTCACGAAATACGGTGGCCCGTCCGGTGGGTCCTTGCTGTCAGGTGGAGGAATCATTTTTTTGCGCGTAATAAGGAGGCACTTCCTTGTTGCGGCCGTGGACCCAGCTGTAAGCCTCTCCATGTACAGTACTCTTCCGATGGAAGTCGTTTGTTAACCACATTGACCACGCCGCGCCGAGAGCACCAGGGCAGTGGACGACGGCGAGGCCTAGGAAGGGGACGACGCGGAGCCGGGGAAGATGCGGAAGTGGATGCCCACATGGAGGGGAGTACGTGGGTTGACTGCTTCGGCTGCGGTGTGAGACTGCCGTCGTTGGAGAATAACAGGAGGTGTGGGTGAGTATAGAGGGATGGCATGGCCAGTGGTGGCAGCACAGCCGGACACGGGAGGCAGGAGCCAGGGCACGGTCGACGCTTGTTTGGGCGGCTGGAGCAAGAAGACCAGAGGTTGAAGAAGCACTACGGCCGTTGGATGGACATCGTACGGTCACTGGAGCTAGAATCGTTCATATTTACTAAGTTGTCAAAGCCCTTCGTCCCCGTCATCTTAGTAGGCCCACAAGTCAGCCTCCCACTATGGTGGGTCCCAGCTAGCAGGGGGAGTATTCATTTTTTTGTGCGTAATAAGGAGGCACTTCCTTGCGTGCGAAGATATAGCTGGTGGGTCTGACCTGTCATCGGGTGGAACTTTTTTTCGTGAAGTACAGAGGCATTACCTTATGTCAGGTGGAGGAATCATTATTTTGCGTGTAATAAGGAGGCATTTCCTTATGTGCGCCTGTCGGTGTCAAAACCGGCGGATCTCGGGTAGGGGGTCCCAAACTGTACATCTAGGATCGATGGTAACAGGAGACAGGGGACACGATGTTTTACCCAGGTTCGGGCCCTCTCTATGGAGGTAATACCCTACTTCCTGCTTGATTGATCTTGATGGATATGAGTATTACAAGAGTTGATCTACCACGAGATCGTAATGGCTAAACCCTAGAAGTCTAGCCTGTATGACTATGGTAATGAGTATCTCCGTTTCCGGACTAAGTCCTCCGGTTTATATAGACACCGGGAGGATATAGGGTTACACAAGGTCGGTTACAAAGGAAATGAATCTACATATTTGGTCGCCAAGCTTGCCTTCCACACCAAGGAGTGTCCCAGCCGGACACGGGTGCAGTCTTCGGTCTTTGTATCTTCACAGCCCATCAGTCCGGCCCATGGCTAACAGGCCGGACGCCCGAGGACCCCTTAGTCCAGGAATCCCTTGGTAGCTCCTGAACCTGGCTTCAATGACGAGGAGTCCGGCACGCAGATCTGTCTACGGCATTGCAAGGCGGGTTCCCTTCTTTCCGGATACTCCACAATGGTCTTCGGACGATCGAGTTCGACGAGCATCACATACTTCCACAGAGGGCATAATAATTTATGAATCCAATCCTCTGGCTACATTTTACAATAAGACATTATGTCAGTCCGTTCGTTATTTCGAGGCGTTGTTTCGCCCGCGGCCCCACGTTCCGAAACGTGGTTGTCATTGACACGTCTTATCCCAACAGAGATCATGTCCCCTTATTAAGGGATTCTTTTATCGACACAGACGTGGGTAACCCAACCGTCCTTAGGGTACAACTCCTTGGGAATAGGCGAATTTTAAGGCCCGGGAGGAGGCCTTCAATATTCTCGGCCTTTATAAAGGGGCACCGACCCATCTTTCGTCTCCACGCTTGCTTTTTCCTCGACTCTTACTACCTCGAGTTCCAACACCCAGGTTTCACCCTCCGTAAGCCTCAGTCATGTCTGGATCTAGCCGTCAAGGCCGGTGGGTGGCTTCTTCTGTCATAGAGGAGGATATCGCGAAGCTTCGGGCGGCAAGATATCTGACCGCAGAAATCCTCCATCGGCTTCCCGCGGAGGGGCAGGTTATCCCTACCCCTAGATCTAGCGAGAGGGTCGTGTTCACTTGGCACTTCCTCCAAGGGTTAGGGTTCGCCCTCAATCCCTTCGTCCGGGGGCTCATGTTCTATTATGGGTTGGATTTTCACGATCTCGCCCCGAACTCTGTTCTTCTTATCTCGGCGTTTATCTTCACGTGCGAAGCCTTCCTCCGAACTCCTCCACACTTCGGCTTGTGACTCAAGACCTTCAATGTGAAACCGTGAATGATAGAGGGGGAGCAGGCGGAGTGCGGTGGTGCCTCGGTGAGCAAGCTTACCAGCGCTATTTGGCTAAAAGGATCTTTCAAAGAATCTTCCGACTTATGGCAGCAGGAGTGGTTCTATATCACCGAGCCCCGCGGTTTCAAGTGGGCAGCTGCGCCTGCATTTCGATCCAGCCCCCGATTCAGCTTGCATCGTGGATTAATAAGGGGTTGGACTGGGGATCAGTTGACAAGGTGCGGACTCTACAAAGTCACATCCGAAGCTTCATTGAGAAGGATATCGATATTGTCAATGTTATTCAGGTAATGCTAGTCCGCCGGACCCTGCCATGCCAGCGACGGCCTCTCCGTCTGTGGGGGTTTAACCCAGAAGGGCCACGGACTCTTCAGCACTTCTTCGGCGCTACGCACGAAGGAATGTGGAAATTATTCTTCGGGAAACGAAAACAATGGCCGTACACCACCGAAGATACCGGCCTAAACTGTAACCATCTGTACACCCCGGTAAGTACTCATCCACCGAACACCTCATAATCAGATATCCTGCGGTAAGACACTGAGCAAGCCATCTTTTTCCAGGGCTGGATAAAGAAAGCAGAACGGATCAGCTGTCCGGCCCCACTTTCCGAAGACTCAAATAACCCTGTGCTAACAAGGATGCTGGCACCGGCACCTTACCAGGCGCCGATGAGGGTAGGCGAAGAGGAGAGTGAGAAGAACCGGGATGACCTTCGTTCCGGAGGTAAGTCAGATATTGAGTCTGGAGAAATCGACATTTCCTCGCCTGAAGACAAAGGCGAAAGAGAAGCCAGTATCCTTCTCCATTCAGGAGGAAAAGGGCCGCCTCTGATGGTTTGGAGGGGCGGTCTCCTAAGAGGGGCAAGATGCCACCATCGAGCGGCTTAGGTTTGGGAGGTGACGCCGTTGAACAGCTCCATCATGAGGACAAGCCCTCGACCAAACCGTAAGTGAATCGGGGGTGCTTTGGTAGCGTCCCGCTTCTTTCCCGTTACCGAAGAGATACGTAACGCGCCTGTGTATTTTTACAGTTCGGCACAAAGTTTTTCTGGGCAATCCTCTTCTTCGGGAGATCTCCTCCCAGAGATGATGGAAAGCGAGACGCCTCCCCCGACCTCCTCGCCGAATACGACTCCGAAGTGTCATCTCGGAGGGTTTTTCTTGATCAACAAGAGGTGCAGGGGATGAAAGAGGCAGTACCCGAAGGTGGAGCTCCGATCGTTCGGGATTCGGGGGCCATTAATGAAGGCCCCGGTCTGTCCGGTTTTCAGCCAACGATGATTTTGGAGACGGGCGAATGGGTTCCTTCAAAGGATGGTAGTGCTCCTACAGCGGCTTCCGAAGACCCGGAGGCGCCGGATATATTGAGGCATATGCTGCAAAAAGCATCTGTCTCGGGGGAACAGCGTACCTTGATGGGTACGATGGTTGAGAAGATTCTGTCCGCAAAGAGCAGATTGAATGAAGCCTTCGTGGGCCTGATAAGAGACTTCGAGGTTTGTGATGTAATGTTTTGAACTATATTTTATTTGCAAAGATGCACCTGTGTATAGGTAGTAGCCCCTGAGACTCAGGTTGGCTTCCCATGGGAGGCGAACGGAGGATCAAGAAGAAATATTCAAGGACTAATCTGAACACAGGCTGCTTCCCCCCTGGCTACTTCCCAGACTACTGATATTGCCGAGCTACAGCGGAAGCTTGAAGTGGCCGGGGATGACATTGCGTTAATCAATATGCGTCTTGACGAGTCCCAAGGTATGTATTCGGGGGAGTCCCTTCACATACATTTTTGTGATATAAGCATGACGCTGAAAGTTATATACTGGAATATGCGTGGCTGCAGATGGTGCTGCCGCCGTTGAAATTCTTCAGGCGGAGCTAGCCCTGGCCAAGGAGCAGGCCTGGTTTAGTAATGCGGCTACCGAAATGGCATCGGCTGAATTAAAAGCCGAACAAGTTGCTCGGCGCCAAGACGAGGAGAAGATATCCACGATGGCGCTCGAACTAAAAAATGCTGCTAGCCGCTGTGAACTTCTTGAGAAGGAGAATAAAGCCAAAACGGCTGAACTTGACAAGGCCTTATGAGAGGCGAGAGAAGCGCGGTCTGAGTCCAGAGTAGCCCTTGAGGAGATCCGGCAAGCTGGGGAGATTGCGGCTGGTAAGCCCTTTTTGCTATAGACTAAGTTCGGCGATCCGAACTATGCTCAGCTTAACCAAGTGTGTAGTTCTCCGAACGAGTTTTTAGACTTGCCGAAGAGTTCTTCCGATGCGGCGCAGTTTTACCAGGCACGAGAGGGGTATGCAACGGAGAAGCTTTTCTGGTCACAATTTGGCGCGTCAAAGCGCCCTCTGTTGCTGAATGAACAGATGTCCCAATGGGCCGAGCTTCATAGGATATCCTGCACTGAACGTCATAATCCGGTTGTGGCCAACTGAGCCTGTTCCGAATAGCTACTTCAGCTTGGTGCAGCGGCTTGTTGATGCGGTGCCACGTATCGACGCTGTGAAGTGGTCGGTGTGCATTGAGGGTGCACGGATGGCCATTGCCCAAGTCAAGACATTCTGGGGGAAGATGAAGGCCATCGATGTTGCGGCGAAGAGTCCACCCAAGGGCAAGGACCGTTACGAACCGGAGCATTATTTTGAAGACGTCCTAGAGGCCGCCCGCTTGATAGAGGGTCAATGCTCGTAAGACATAATGTTCGAGTGAGGTGTATGAGAATTGTAAAAGACAATTTTATAGTTAATCTATTTTTATATTTTGCTCGAAAGCTTGTGTTCCTCCTGTGCGGCCTAATATAATCTGAAAGTTTTCTAGTCGTCGGCTTCAGCCCCCTCGTAGGAAGTACGGGGGTGTTCGGAAAAGCATTTGTTCACTCTTGACCCAACATCTTGGTCCATGAAGGAGGTGATAATGCGGCGAACCAGACAATTAGACTATAGGGCGTTAACACTTTCACTTAGACATAGGAGTTTTATAGGGGGGACTACGATATAGCCCCTGGTATGTGTACGGCTTATTCCAATATGGTGCGTTACATATATGACCTGAAGAAAAAAGGTCCTTTGTGTGACATGGAGGGAATCGCGGCAGATTCCGATAAGTCATCGAGTGGTTGACCAGCTCTCGCACCATCATGACAGTCGGTTTTCGGCTTTCTCTACTGAGGTGCTTGACCAGATGAACCGGAAGCACAATCCCAGTAGTTCTCCCTTTACTACCCTAGCCGATAGAGCGGAACGTAAGGTAGCAAGCACAGGAGCCGGGCAACCCAACCATTGACCCAAGACATGATTCGGAGTTGATGCATATAAGTCCAAACTCGCGACGCCGAAGTATGCTTATAAAGCTATTCGGACTTTGCTGGCAACACATTTGTTCCCTTACCGAGCCCCTGGCAGGTTGTGCCGAGGTATGGCTGTGAAACAGCTATAGGCGCCAAATTCATTTGTGAAAAAGAAACGAATGATTAATGCGGATGATATTTACTGGAACCTGAGTGATATGCCGAATATTACTTTATATATAAAAAGACCACAACCCCAGCTATTTGACATGCCAGGGGTCGAAGGCGGAGGAAAAAGGCATATTACAGGCTCGAAATAAAGAGTGCGGTCTACAAAAAGTTATTTTGGACCTCCTGTCACACGTCTGCGCCGCCTGTCCTCGATGAGGGGAATCCTTGATGGAATTAGCCCCATAGGTGAGAGTACGGATCCGAACTCTGATAGAGTCAGTTTAGATGTTTGTCCTTTGCGTCACCTGTTTTTAAGAGATAATGAAGAAAGAAAAAGGAAAGTAGATAAAAAATGTTACGGGAGTGCTTGCAGGCTTGTCCGTATTGTGCTTCCACCAATGCCCATGGTATCTTAAGTGTGAAGTGATGTATGCGCGGTACAAATTTTGCGGGTATATGAGGTGGGCGGCGGAAGCCGAACTGTTATT
Organism: Triticum aestivum; assembly: GCF_018294505.1. Lineage (NCBI taxonomy): Eukaryota > Viridiplantae > Streptophyta > Magnoliopsida > Poales > Poaceae > Triticum > Triticum aestivum. Next base: position 351,105,340 of record NC_057805.1, on the reverse strand, counting down.
TCTGCTCCGGGATTGGTCGATCCTCGGGGGGAAAGTGCTTCTGACCCCCGGTATTTGGTTGGTGAACCTCTCCGTCGTCCCTATCGCCTGGCGGCCTCCTCCCCTTGTGTTCGGCGTTGAGCTTGCCGGCCTGCTTGAAAACCCAACAACTTCTGTTGGTATGATTAGCTGGTTTATCGGGGTGGCCGTGAATCTGGCAGGGTTGGTCCAGTATCCTGTCTAGGTTGGATGGTCCGTCTTGGTTCGCCTTGAATGGCTTTTTCAGTTGACCGGGTTTTGAATTGCTGAATCCGGCATTGACCGCTGTGTCGCGTGATCTTTCATTATCATTGCGACTGTTGTGTTTGCTTTGTCGTGGCTTGCCATTGCCGTCTCGGATTTCGGAAGTGCCAGAGTCGCTGGCGCTGTTGCTTCTACGAGCAAGCCAGCTGTCTTCTCCTGCGCAAAAGCGAGTCATTAGAGCGGTAAGGGCTGTCATGGATTTAGGTCCTTCTTAACTGAGGTGGCGTGCAAGCCATTCATCCGGACGCTGTGTTTGAAGGACGCGAGGGCTTCCGCGTCCGGACAGTCGATGATTTGGTTCTTTTTAACTAAGAACCTAGTCCAGAGCGTCCTGGCTGACTCTCCGGGCTGCTGGACAATGTGACTTAAGTCATCGGCGTCCGGTGGCCGGATGTATGTTCCTTGGAAGTTGTCACGAAAGGCGTCTTCCAAATCTTCCCAGCTGCCAATAGAATTTTTCGGCAGACCGTTTAACCAGTACCGAGCTGGTCCTTTGAGTTTTAGTGGTAGGTATTTGATGGCATGAAGGTCATCTCCGCGGGCCATGTTGATATGGAGGAGGAAGTCCTCGGTCCATACCGCGAGATCCGTTGTTCCGTCGGATGATTCGATATTCATGGGTTTGAACTTGTCTGGGAATTCATGCTCCATTACTTCGTCTGTGAAGCAAAGAGGGTGTGCGGCGCCTCTATGTTGGGCCACACTGCGACGTACCTCCGATGGAGTCCATTCGCGGTTTTCGGCCCGGGCATGGCTAGGTTTGTCACGTCCGAATAGGTAGCCGTCGTCGCGTGTCGAGGCATGTCCTCGCGATCCATGGATCGATCTTGCGTGTCCTGCTCTACTATCCAAGTCCTGTTGAAGGTCGTACATACAACCCCGAGTTGTTTTATTCTTGCCTTTATGGCGAGGTGGGGCGGTCTGGTGTTCGGCTTGAGTTGCTGCTTTATCCGGGCCAAGTTGTGGTCGACCTGCCGCATTGTGCGATGATGGTACGGGCTCTAGCACCTTGTCATCGCACTGAGGTAGCAATCTATGCTCGGGTAGCTTTTGGCTGGGCCACTAAGGCCGTATTCTTCGGCGGCCAGGACTTTGGTCCATCTATCATTGAGCAGATCTTGGTCCGCTTGAAGCTGCAGCTGCTTCTTTCTCAAGCTCCTTGCAGTGGCTATTAGCTGGCATTTGAAGCGCTCCTGCTCGAGAGGTTCCTCAGGCACGATGAAATCCTCATTGCCGAGGCTCTCCTCTTCCTCGGAGAGAGGAAGATTATTAATGTCCTCCGAGTCTCCGTGTGTGGCCTGTTCATCAGGGCTAACTTGCCCATTATCCCGTTCCCATTGTTCGGAGGTTATCTTGACGGGGTCTTCATTATTTTCGGCATCGTCCGGAGTATTATTTTTTCCGGTGCCTGTACTGCAGTCTTTGGAATGACGTGACTTAGGGCGGCGTCGAGGAAGCTGGCGCTTGGGCTGTCTCTCACGAGGTTTATCCTCAACTGGATCCTCTTTGTCATTGTTGTTAGTTTTTCCAGGCGTGTCCACCATGTATACATCATAGGAAGAATTGTCCGTCCGTCGTCCAGTGAATGGCGGGTTTTGGCCTTGCTCCTTGTCGGCATTGTCATTCGTACTGGTGATGTCTTCGGAGCCATAGTCAAGCATGTCGGTTAAATCCTCGACAGTGGCTATGAAGTGGGTGGCGGGTGGGAAGCAAAATTCCCCATCATCAGCCTCTAGTTCCAACCGTACATAGTTCGGTTGTGAGTCCCCCGCCAAGGACAAGTTCTTTAATGAGTTCATCACACCACCCAAGGGCGAGTGCTAGAAGATGTCTGCGGCGCTGAACTCGAAGATCGATAAACGATCAAGTTCGGTATCCGCGGACTCGCATGGTTCGGAACTTATACCCAGAGACGGGTCTGGAGTTCGGTGACACGAGTATTGCGTGAGATTAAGTCCATGTGCGGCTCCAACGCCGGGGAATCTGTGGCCTCCATGGTGGGGTTGAACCTCCAATCCTTGGGTGCTACAGCATGCTCTGGATCTAAGGCCCGAGTGGTCACAGGAGCTATTTCCTGGATGCGGTCTGACGACAGATTTAGGTCATGTTCATCAAGGTGACCGGGAGCGGTCGCAACGGTCTAGAATTCGGCGAAGATCAAATCTCCACGGATGTCCGCAACGTAGTTCAAACTCCCAAATCTGACCAGATAGCCAGGAGCGTAGCTATCGATCTGCTCCAGGTGGACGAATGATTTGGTCCGCAGTGCGAAGCCGCCGAACACAAAGATCTGTCCGGGGAGGAAGGTTTCTCCTTGGACAGGATCACTATCGACGATTGAAGGGGCCATCAGAATTTTCGTCGACGGCACAGTGGAACTCTCAATGAAAGCACCAATGTTGGTGTCAAAACCTGCGGATCTCGGGTAGGTGGTCCCGAACTGTGCGTCTATGGTCGATGGTAACAGGAGACAGGGGACACGATGTTTTACCCAGGTTCGGGCCCTCTCTATGGAGGTAATACCCTACTTCATGCGTGATTGATCTTGATGGATATGAGTATTACAAGAGTTGATCTACCACGAGATCATAATGGCTAAACCCTAGAAGTCTAGCCTGTATGACTATGGTAATGAGTATCTCCATTTCCGGACTAAGTCCTCCAGTTTATATAGACACCGGGAGGATCTAGGGTTACAAAAGGTCGGTTACAAAGGAAAGCAATCTACATATTTGGTCACCAAGCTTGCCTTCCACGCCAAGGAGAGTCCCATCCGGACACGGGTGCAGTATTCGGTCTTCGTATCTTCACAGCCCATCAGTCCGGCCCATGGCTAACAGGCCGGACGCCCGAGGACCGCTTTGTCCAGGACTCCCTCAGCTCCCATGGACCCAACTGTCAGCCTGTCCACGTACAGTCCTCGTCCTATGGATGTCGTTCGTTGACCACGTTGACCATGCCGCGCCGAGAGCACCAGGGCGGTGGACGACGGCGAGGCCTAGGAAGGGAACGACACGGAGCCGGGGAAGACTCGGCAGTGGTTGCCCACGCGGTGGGGAGTACAAGGGTTTACTGGTCCGGCTGCCGTCGTCGGAAAATAATAGGAGGTGTGGGTGAGTAGAGGAATGGCCTGGCCAGCAATGGAGTAGGGTGGGGCAGTGCGGCCTGTTTGGGCGGCTGGAGCAAGAAGATCAGATATTGAAGAAGCAGCACGGGCGTTGGATTAACATCCAACGGTCACTACTGCTAGAATCGTTTGTGGACGAAGTTGACAAAGCCTTTCATACACGTCAACCTAGTAGACCCACAAGTCAGCCTCCAAATCTGTCCCAAACAGCATACATCCCGAAATTTCTAGCTAGATTCAAATTAATTTAAAAACTAAACATACCTTAATTTAAATCCAATGAAATTTTACCCGCACAAAAACAATGAAATTGAAAATATCAAAATCTGAAAGAAAAAAGTATTTTGGAACTAATTGCCTGTTTGCTGTATTTTTTTCATTTTACAGCCCAATTCCGGCCCTGCAGGGCGTAGAAAAGCAAGTAGGCCTACGTTGGTTATTCTGCAAAAAACAAAATAGCTGGGCTAGCCATTCTTAGAAAGGAAAAAACCAAACTGGGCTGGTCATGTGCTAAACATATGAAATGAAAGCCTGGGCTAGACGGGCCACAGCTCCCGCACAACCCAGTTGATACCCTTCTCCCGTTCTCCGTCCCGAAAAAAAATTTAATGCGCGCGCTGCTGGGTCCCTACTGTCATCCTCACCATGTACAGTCATCTCCTTATTCCTCTCGGTTGTTGACCATGTTGACAACACCGGAGGGCGGCGCCGCGGCGAGAGAACCAAGGCGGAGGATGATCGTGAGGCCTTGGACGGGAACGAACAAGAGCCAGGGAAGATGCTCTGAGTTTGAGGGTGCGATGTGGCCATGATGCGTGCGCGGCAGCACAGCCAGCCGTGGGAGGCGGGAGCAGGCGGTCCCGCTGGCGCTGGTTTGGCTTTGGCGGCTGGAGGAAGAAGAGACTGAGGAAATACGACAGACGTTGAATGTCAATCCAACGGTCAAGGTTGGCACAATCGTTTGTTGACTAAGCTGACACCAAGAAGCACACTTTTTTATATATAGGATGAAAAGAAAAACTGAGCTCGTTTTCCTGATAACATTCCCGAAACTGCGATCGTTCGATCTTGGGTCGCAACTATAAAACTGCGAGGAAAATGCGTTCGTCTGCGGTCCGCCTCCCATGGAACATTCGCCACATAAGTGACTAGCACCCTTGGTTTTCAACCGAGAGGTCTTGGGTTCGAGTCCCAGGAACTCTCAATTTTGTCCTCCTTCCTTCCTCACAAAAAAGAAAGAAAATCAAAGACTTGAGAAGGCGTACAGAACAAGCTAGTGTACCAATAAAGAGACGTTGCTGAGTTTTAGGTTCGAATCCAAACCTAGACTATGACTATATATGTTGCTATGCTACTCTGCAAGTAATGAAACTGACATATCCAACATTCACTTCTCCTCTTCTCTACTTACTCTGCCTAGCATCAGAAGCTCTGGCCATAGCAACCATGTCCGCTGGCTGCTCATCCACCTGCTCTTCAGCAGGCAACAACCAGATATGCGCCAAGTCGCCACCCGTATCATCGCCTGTGGGTCTCATCACACCCATGCCGGCACACGCACCGCAGCCGGTTACTCATCGCAACCCGCTGCCGTTGGTGTGGTGCCACTGCTGCAAATAAAGCAGAGTCATCCGTCGCGTCTCAACAACAATCCTCAACCCTGGCCGAGTCTTCTACAAATGCCCGAACCATGGGGTAATAATATGTTTAAGTGTTGTTCTGCTGCTTTCACTTGCTGATTTTTTTAATAGTTTGGTTGATGATCTTCCAATTTGATTCGTGCAGAAAAGGGAAGATTCGTGTGATTTGTATTTCTGGGAAGTTGCTGATGTGGGGGAATGCAACTATGCTGATTATTTGGTTAGCCGAGGAATCCCAATACCAGAAGGTTGGGGTGTTGGACAAGTAACTGAAGGAATGGCAGAAGAGGAAGATGCAGAGCAGAAGGTTAAAGATGCAGTTCCTCTGATCATGGCCAAGCAACAGCTGCTGAACGGCCTTGACAGCAATGAGGAGATGAAAGAGCTTGTGAAGATAATGGGCAAAATCGATGTGCTCTGTAGGATGATTGTCTCTTTATTTGCAGTGTATGTAGCACTCGTGATGTATTCAGTGGCTATGACATGAGCACTTTGCTGAAACTAGTAATGAATGAAACCCGTGTAGCAGGCTGGGCGTAGTGTTGTGAACATCTAATGATTTCTATTAACGGAAATCGGGGGGTATCCCCTTTTGCTCATAAATAAATAACTAGCAGAGGCCCTTTTGGTAATAAATAAATAAATTAGCAGAGGCCCTGTCTGGTCAGCTTTGTTCCCATTCGAAGACGTCGAGCAAATTGCAGTCCAACAGCAAACTATGTCATCAAATTCAAGTTTCACAGCCAAATATGAGTACAACTAAACAACAATGTCATCATGTTTTACTCATCATACAATCACCAAACACAAATCAACATACATAACAAGTGATGTTCTCACAGCAAAATACTAAACAACACGTTCATCCGGTTTTAGTTGTCATAGCAAACACAATTTCACATAGTAGATAAAAAACGTCTTCTGATAGGCAAATACGACAAAAGCAATCTAATCATCATCTGCAGCAGCAACGTCAACATCTTCGCCATGTGTATCAATCTGAATCATAATACCCCATAGTGTCATCTTCTTCTTCATCCTCAATGCCCTCGAATGTTGGCTTCTTCTTGATCAACTCTTGTATGTCGATAGCACGAGAAGCAATCTTTTCGTCAGCGTCATTGACGTGATGGTTCTTAAAGATATTAGGAACATCTATGGAATCTTGTACATCAGGAGCGGTGTAAGCATCATCTTGTAGTGCAACTTCATTAAACGAATTTCTCTGCTCAAACCGTTGCAATACTCTCCAGTCATCGCTACGTGGAAAAGTGTCTTCCAAGAAAAATATCTGTGTTGCTTGATTTGCCAAAATAAAAGGCTCGTTGGTATGGTACGCCGCCTTGACATTGATGGATTTGAAATAATCATCAGCTCTGGGTTTTGCGATCCTGGAAAACAGGTTATACCAACGATAGCACAACAGAACCACACACCGGTGATCCTCGAAACTGGAGATATACTACAACTGAACAATGTCTATTATGTTAGCATACATTTCAGTTGTCACTCTCTCGTACGTATCCGTGCTCATGATGGCACTGTTTTGTGTCTTCCTGCCTTCGTCACGTGCAAGGGTGTTGTAGCGCACATCTCCAACAACGCAAGATTCATAATGTCTTACCTAAGTATCAGGACCCATTGCTAGTGTGTAAAGGGCATCATCAACTGCCTGCCCATCCCCCCGCATCTTCTTAACCTATGTTTAGAAAATAGACAAGCTGATCATCTTATGTACTCAATATATTAAAAAAACTGACAATGCAATTCAAAAGCTTACATGGCTCTTGAACCATTTCGCAAATCCTGCCATAACTAGTTTGTCAATGTTTCTTGAATTTTGCGGCAGTAACTCCTTTTTGTAGATGCTGCACAACATAGTGATCGCATCAAACATCTAAATATATAAGAGTGTGATGCAAGTTTAGTAGACTACGATGTATAAGCTGCAGTACTTAGCACTTACTTGTTATAAGGTAGTATCTCAAGACATTTATTCAACACATACCAAACCATTTTGTCCAAATCTTTAGGTTTGTCCTCTTGTCGACTCTTCCTTGTAACTCGAACAGAATAATCGAAAACATTGAGCCCGGGATTGTCTTCACCCACCTCTTTGCTAAGTTGATTAGCTGTTTCAATGTATTTTGAGCAAAATGTCAACAACCCTCAGGTCTAGCTCTGTTCCTAACATCGCCCTTGAAAGTGCCTAGTCGCCTTTCAATAGGGTACATCCAGCCATACTATACTGGACCTCTAAGTAGTGCCTCATCAGGTAGATGAACAGTCAAATGCACTATCACATCAAAGAAGGCTGGACGATATATCTTCTCAAGGTCGCATAGGATAGTTGGTATCTTGTCTCTAAGACGCTCCAAAGCATCTATCATGATATTTCTACTGCAGAGTTCCCTGAAGAATTGTCCCAACTCTGCAACTGCTCTGTATAAGTCAGGGCGGCCCAATCCTCTAAGGATAATTGGTAAAACCCTTTGAAGTAGGACGTGGCAGTCATGAGTTTTCAACCCTTGTACCTTGTTTCCATCTGCACTGACTCTCCTTTCAGGGTTGGAAGCAAATCCATGCGGGAATCTCACACGTGATAGGACCTCGCAGAATTCTTTTCTTTTTACCTTGTCCAAGACATACATAGCTGGTGCCATATCCCGTGGTTTACCTTCATTTTGCACCTGCAAATCCCTTTTGATACCCAGGTGTGTCAAATCAATCCTAGATTTTAAGGTATCTTTCGTCTTGCCTTCAATATTAAGAAGTGTGCCGATAATGCTATCACATATATTTTTCTAGATGTGCATCACATCAAGATTATGCCGCAGATCCAAATCTTTCCAATACTCCAAGTCCCACAAAGTGGACCTGCAGGTTAACAATACTCTCTCTTCTGCGGTGACACGCTTCCTTTTCCCGCTACCGCTACCAGGATGGTTTCCTGGTGTAATATGTCTGACCTTCTCTAATTCCACTTGCAACTCATTGGCGGTGAGCCTCTTTGGCGCATCACGGTTTTCATGCTTTGCATTGAACACATGTCTTCAGTATTTTGTAGGACGCGACTTGTCCTTGGCAAGGAAACGGCGGTGTCCAATGTAAGAAATCTTGCTAAGAATTGCGTATGACAGCGGATTCCTGTCACAGTGAACACGTGCATTGTAACCATGTGTCGTTCGCCCTGACATAGTGCCCAAAGCCGGATAATCATGGATGCACCAAATTATAACAGCACGCAGAAAGAAACCAGCTGGTGGGCTGCTATATAGGTCTCGAGTGAGAACACCCCTCCATAGCTGTTGAAGTTCCTCCACAAGAGGCTCCATGAATGAATCAAAATCCTTTCCATGACTTTTTGGACCTGGGATGAGCAAGGCCATCATGTAGTTCGATTCTTTGGTGCAGACATTTGGAGGCATGTTGTAAGGGATAACAAGCACTGGCCACATGCTATATGTGGCGCTCTGGTGGCCAAATGGGTTAAATCCATCTGAAGCTAAGCCAAGCCTAATGTTTCTCGGGTCAACAAACTTTTTGTGTTTCTAATTGAAGCTTTGCCACTCACTACCATAAGATGGATGGCTCATTACATTCTGATCTCTGTACTCCTGGTTCCTAGGATGCCACAGTACATCCTATCTTGTTTCAGCATCATGAAACAACCTCTGCAATCTTGGTATAATTGGAAAATGTCTCAGAACATTATGAGTAATCCTCTTCAGAACATCGCCATCTTTCCATCTTGATGATTTGCATTTCGGGCATTCACTTAAGTTGGCATAATCCTTCCGGAACAGAACACAATTATTCTTACAAACATGGATCATATCATATCCAATTCCAACTGCACGAAGGAAATTCTTCATTTTACTGTAGGTGTGTGGCAGCTCAGACACATCTGGGAAAGATTTGCGGAAAGCAGCCAACATTGCATCAAATGATTTGTTGGTCATCCGCTCAGATGTCTTCACCTGAAGAAAGGTGACCATAGCTGAGAATACTGACAGCTTATTTCCTGGGGTGACAGCCACATTGCATTGTTCCAACATGCGGGCCCACCATTTTTCTTCTGCAGGTGAAAGTTCACAAAATGCACGAGCATTTCGTAGCATTGTTTCAATGTTGGTCAAACTCACTGGCTCCGCCACCACCATCTCCTCCTCGTCTTCCACCTGAGCCTCAGGTAGATCAAGATGGTGATCTGCTGCTTCCACATAGTCAGTAACATTGACATTCACAGCTTCACCATGATGAACCCACCTAGTATATGTGACCGACATCCCATACAAGTGTAGATGATTTTGCATAGTTGACTAGGGTCTTGTAACTGAATTCATACAACTGCTACACGGGCAGAGCACATCTGATTTTGGACCACCATACTCAGCTCTGATAAAGTTCATGAAGTTTTCAACCCCTCGACATATGCAGCAGAGAATCTTCGAGCAGAAGTTATCCAAGTCATGTCCATCTATTAGACATACAAATTAGTTCTTCTACTAGATATTACAGGAAAAACATATATGCTTTTTTATGAAGTCCAGAAAAAAATACCTAGGTCGATGTCTAAAGCTATGGCAAGATATTTGGGCGAGCAGATCTAAGTAACGAGATATATGTAAAGCTAATTCACCAAACAGATTTAGTGCTAAATTGTGGCAGGCTGTTTCAGCAGTCAATGAGGCCGAGCAAACAGCCATCGAACTATCGAAGGCCATTGCAGCAACAAAGATCGAGTATAAAATGGTGTACAGCTATTTCACCTAACAGATTGGCTACTAGACCATGGCAATCTACGTCACAATAAATATATGGCAGGATATTTTAGCAACTAATCGGGCTTGGCATGCCATCTCAGCTAAGCAGATTGAGTGCAGAACAGGGCAAGGAAGCTTCTTAAGCAGAGCATATTGACTGTAAACTACTTCGGCAAACTGTGAGATTAACAGCGTCTATCAGCTAACATTCAGCGCTACACCGACATGCACGGGGCCTCAGTCTAGCATGCGCATACCGTGGGAGAAGCTGACCGCCGTGCGTCTCCACACGAATGTCGCCAGCGGTGGCGGCGCTGACCGCCGTCCGCCTCCACAAGAATGTCGCCAGCGGTGGCGGCACGGCTAGAGGACGGCAGTCTATGAGAGCGTACTGTGGGAGTGAGAGGATCGCCGTGCGTCACCTTGATGAACCGCGGCGCCGACGTATCGGCGTGGCGGGGAGGGCAGCTTTGGCGGAGCGAATGGAGTGGAGGGGGATGGGGGAGGGGGTTTGGGGAATATTATTGGCTAGTTGGCCGAAGGGCGGTTGAATTTGGGGTTTGGGGGGAATGTTTTTGGGGGAGGGGATTTTCGCGTGGTGGGCGGGGGGAGTTTGGTGCATGGTCGGTTTCTCCAAGTGCAGTCCCACGTGTTAGTGAATAGGCAAGCCGAAGCGCGTTCCATTTGCGTGAGCCGTGTGTGCAGGACCGAACGTGTGTACCACCTTTTTTTCCTCTAGGTGCTTCTCCCCCTGAACAAAAAAAACTTGGTGCTTCGCGCGATCCATCGATACTACTACTAGTAATCCGGCAATCCCAACTAAAACGGCGCGACTGCGTCTTTTCCTGCGCGATATGCTGGGAGGTTGGCTTAGTTGGGTTTTTTTAGGACGAGTAATGCTACACCTACGTAATCCCAGTTACGTAATTAATGTAATGTGAAACGTGTGAGCTATTGATTGTAGATTGGGGGAGGGAGGGGCCCACCACCATGAAAATCAGGGAGGAGAGAGAGAGAGAGGCAATTTACGTTAACCCTTTTGTAGGTTGCCGTAGATGTAGAAAGATGTGAAATGCGTGAATGTGTAGTGGACGCACTATTGGAGTGCCTAAGATAAATTGTGTATGTAGACTATGTGTTTACTTACTTCGCATGTTAGCTTTGTCTGTTCAATAAAAAGCAGAGTTGGTGATGATGGTGTGCCTGCCATCCTGCAACATAGGTCGTCCGATCTATATCTAACGGATAGGAACGAAACTATGAAAATTTACCCGCACTCCTCTCCACATTTGCAGATAAGGCCTTCCCTCGTCCATCCATTTCTCCCACAAGATCTTGATGTTTCGTGCAATGCACGGGCATCTTGCTAGTACTCCTACAATATACTATATTATTGTGAAAGTTCATCTACACCGGCCGAGATTAATGCAAACACGACAGATTTTCATTACATTTCGAACTTTTATAGGACAAAAAAAATAAAAGAAACCCGACCCTAAACCTATTCTACGGTGGCGACCGACGTCCTCCATCTGTGATCTCCATGTACGGGGGCGGGGTTCAAGACCCGTGAGGTGAAGGTGCGGTCTCCGGCGAGGAAGAGTAGAACACGGGAAATGGACCGGCCAGTTGGCACACCATGCCCTGCCGCCTCCCATGCCCTTCTCATCGGAGGATTCCCCGACCTCGGTGGTGCCGGACATTGGACAGCGGCAAGTAGGATGCGTGGCTGACGGTGCTCCCGTCGTCGGTCGCCAGCGTGGCCACCGCTTGTGCGGTCGCGTCTGCGTCCAGCTACGCCGCTATTGCGTCGCGGGCGGCGACTTGAGAGAGGGCGGCGACCTCGAGCTTCATCCCCGAAGACAAGCTCTCCCGCAGAGTGTTCGCGCTCGCGGTCATGGGGATGTGGTGCCAGGTAGCAGGACGATGCGCTATGGTGTGGAGGTTAGCTGGGCGTTGCCGCTTTAAGTAGCGCATCCCTGTGAGGCCAAGCGTCCGGGTGTGTCATTAAGTCACCGGAGTTGGTTCCTTCGGCACCGAGCCTCTTAACGACGGCATACGGACGAACAACATGAATGTGGGCAGCTGGAGCCGGCTGCGAATGCATCACGCCACGGCGCGAAGGACGAGGGTTTTTGGTGTGGCAGGGTAGTCAGCTGCGGTCGTGGCAACGTTGGAGATGCTCTTTGCTCACATGCGACCCCACATGTCATTAAAAAAGCAAGGCGACCCGGCATGGTCTCAGGTCCCGGGGATGCAGTTGGCCGCGGTACACCACTCCGCGGACGCGTCACGGCGCGCGCACACTTCGGTGCCCCGTGCATCCTCGACGAGCTGGGTGTTGATTTGTTGGTCGTGCCACAGCGCTAACGCCACCCTCGGCACACTGAAACCGACCATGTAAAGCGACGATGAGCGTGTCGCTCCCGCATTCCTCATTTGAACATTCCACCGAGTATCATTCGCATGTGGGCCTAGATCATGCTTGTATTTCCAATGTTGTAATTTGTCCGACGTGTATACAAACAAACGGTTCGTTTAAAGTTTCACTTTACCTCCACCACATGTCGCTTCCCGTCTTAGTTTTGACATCCCATTCGGTTCATGCCCCGACACATCTTGATGAGATCGATTGATGTTGAGAGATCAATTGCGTGTCGTGCAAGGAGATAAAGGTTTGCTCTGTTTCTATGATAGAAATGACCAGCGGCGGGATGGGGGGGGTCTGTGGGGACCAGAGAGAGTATATTGTATGTTCATAAGTGAAATGAACGTATTTTACCCACCCTAGTCCTCTTTCAATCGATCTTTGGACCCCAAGATGAAATTGAGAGAGAACGAGTGGGTGCATGTGTGATACCTAAGGCGGATTCAAAATTTTGAACCGGTGATCATAGCATCCACAAATCATATATAAAGGGTATTCAATGTTCGTTTCGCTCTTGAACGTTCAATATACTCCCTCTGATCCTTTCTAGTTTACATATAAGTTTTATGTGTAGCCAAAGTATCTCTACTTTGATCAAACTTACAGAAAAAAGTATCAACATTGAACAACGCCCAATCAATATTGTTAGATTCGTACGTACTCCTAGATTTGTATTCAAACAAACATGGTTTCCAATTTGTTTTCAACCACGTGAATGTGCTTGTTCTCGCGCATGCTCTTCCTACTAGGATTTCGCCACGTATAGCCAGTCCAATAGTAACTTTCTTTTAAGCTCCCTGTCCAATAGTACTAGTGGAGTACTGACAACATCTGTAGTAGAGTATGCAGTGCTCATAGTACTCCCTCCTTCCATTTATATAGGGCCTATGTGGAGGAGAGAGATGTGAATAAGTAAGGGGAGTGACCTCTCATAAGCGAAACGAACGTATTGTACCCACCCTAGTCCTCTTTCAATCGATCTCCGGACCCTGAGATGAAATCGAGAGAGAACGAGTGGGGGCATGTGTGATACCTAAGGCGGATTCAAAATTTTGAACCGGTGATCATAGCACCGCAAATTATATATAAAGGGTATTCAATGTTCGTTTCGTTTTTGAACGTACAATATACTCCCTCCTTTTCTTTGTAGTTTACATATAAGTTTTATGTGTAGTCAAAGTATCTCTACTTTGATAAAAAAAAAGTATCAACATTCAACAACGCCCAATCAATATTGTTAGATTCATACGTACTCCTAGATTTGTACTCGAGATGGTTTCCAATTTGTTTTCAACCACGTGAATGTGCTTGTTCTCGCGCATGCTCTTCCTACTAGGATTTCGCCACGTATAGCCAGTCCAATAGTAACTTTTTTAAGCTCCCTGTCCAATAGTACTAGTGGAGTACTGAGAACATTTGTACTAGAGTATGCAGTGCTCATAGTTGTACTCCCTCCTTCCATTTATATAGGGCCTATGTGGAGGAGAGAGATGTGAAAAAGTAAGGGGAGTGAGCTCTCATGCAAGAGCCTAGCTATATACGCATTCCTATTTAAATACAATAAATATGAAGAAAGAGATAGAGAGGAGATGGAAAAAAGTACTAGCGAACCTTATAATTTTTTTGCGGGAAATAGCCAACCTTATAGCCCACACTATTGTATGAGTGCATATAGATGATGGCTATAGATGACATGGCAGTTCCTTATAGCCATTGGCTGGCTATATTATTAACCATGCTCTAATGCGTTCTTCAAAACCGCCATTGACTATTGACAAGATTAATAGTACATGAGATGTATAATGTGAAAATTATATCATTGGAAGCTCCTTTCACATACTAATTTGAGCGTATGCTTTGTGTAAGTTGCATGTCATATATTATTACTCTAACATTTGGTCAAAGTTAGCCTCGAAAAATGCATTAGGCCCTGTAGACGGAAGGAGGGAGTAGTAGTGGAGGTGGATCCTGTGAAGTAGGTATCCCTGCCTTACCCTCCCTTTCGTTCACTTACTGGCGCACCCCATGCTTGCTAGGCCCCGCATGTCAGTTACTCAATGGGTTCGGCCACGTCAGGGGATCCTCATCCGTAGTATACTCTCTCTGTTTTTATTAACTCCGCATAAAACGGAGGGAGTGGTAGTATAAATGACGTGGGCGGGGGAGGGGGAGGGACGTCGGTTTGCTCTCAACTAGGTCCCACAAGTGAGCGAAAACACAAGACAAAGCGCGTTCCATTCGGTGAGCGACGTGGAGGGTCCAGCGTGCCGGGGTGCAACGCGAAAGCGACAAGAGCGATGTACAGTCAAAACCGATTGACCGGTCATCACCGCAACCACTATTCACACCAGAACCTTCGCTGCTCCGCCTACGCCAGCCACTGCCCCAAAACCACACCTCCTCTCTAGCCCATTCCCCCACCTCTCGATCCCTTAGCCCGCATCAAGCGTCCCCTAGTTCGCCGGAAAGCCATGGTGCGCCGCAAGATCACGTACTACAAGATGCTGACGCCGGAGCGCCACGCAAAATCACGGCAGCGGTCAGCGCCACACACCTCCGTTCCCAAGCTCGCTTTGTGGCGGGCCAATCCCCGAGTTCTCTGGAGCCAAGCTACGAGGAGGAGGAAGCCGATCCAATGTTCTTGGCGGAGCTCGCGGAGCAGAAAGCCCCCAATGGGTATGTGACGATGGATGTCGACTTCGTGCCGGCGTCCGGGTCCCCCATGGTGCAGGCGGACCAACGGTTCAACCTGGCGATACTAAAGGAGGACCGGGAGGTAGAGGCTCAACTCGACGTGGAGCACGCGCATGCCGCTGCCATCGAGGCTCTCCTGCAGGCGGAACCGGATGTCGTGGATGTGAACCGTGCGGCCGAGGCTCAACTTGAGGCGGAGCGCGCGGATGCTGCTGCCATCGAGGCCCTCCTGCAGGCGGAACCGGACGTCCTCGACTTGAACCGGGCGGCGGAGGCTCAACTCGACGCGGAGCGCGCGGATGCCGCTGCCATCGAGGCCCTCTTGCAGGTGGAACCGGACGTCCTCGACTTGAACCGGGCGGCGGAGGCTCAACTCGACGCGAACTGCGCGGATGCCGCTGCCATCGAGGCCCTCCTACGGGCAGAACCGGACATCCTCGACTTGAACCGGGCGGTGCTCTCATTCGTGCAGAGCGCCCGCACGCTCCGCGTGAACGAGTAGCTGGAGGCCGAGGACAACCACGTTGTGGAGACACACGTCGGCAGCTACGGCTGGTTCGTGCCTGCAACCAAAGACGACGAGGCCGTCTTGTTCCGCGAGCAGTGATAGTTTTTCTTTATGTTGTTGTTTTTAGGGATCTTTTGTTGTGTAAAATCATATATTGTTATGCAAGTCGCCTGACTTTCATCATTTGGGTCAGTCTACCATTTCAGGCGGTTGCATGAATATCCTACGTCTCCTAACCCTTCTTCCTCGCCTCTTCTTCTTCCCCAACAGACCACCGCATGGGCCGTACAGATCCTCCCCAACATGCGGTTGGACAAACATACTGTATGAACGAAAATTATGTGTCAGCGGTAGGATGGCTGAGTTTGGTTTGTTCACATGCGGTAGCACGTGTCAGTGAGGGGTGCGTTCCCTTGGTTGGTTTTGCGGCGTGCAGGAGCGACTGTGTGAGCGTGCGGAGCGACCGTGTGAGGGTGCGGTGCGACCGCGACAACCGTGTGCAAGAGTACCTCATTTTCATTTTGAAAACTTTAGGCAAGCTTGGCAAAAATGTGTGGCGAAGTATGGCAATGCAAGGCCTAGACCCAAACAGGATAAGTACGTATGTACTAGGAGTACTAGTGTTAATATACAAAGCCGGGGTTTTCCTTCGCGGGATTAATCGATACAAATCCTCATTTGACGTGTCAATTAATGCGTGTGTTTTTCTCCAAAGCCCAAAGAGCTAACCATCTCACTCCTCATCGCTTGATTAATGCAGCGCCATGCAAACCAACCTTCTCACTTCCGCATGCATGCAAGGGTATATTAATGTCCTTGGTTGCTAGTACGAGGCGAACCCCATCAATTTTGCCTCGATTAGTGTAGTGGCCTTTTGCAAATTGTAATTTTGATATATTGGCCTTGTGTACAAAAAAATGGAGGTAGTAACTATTTGAATTCCTTCCCCATTGCGGTGATGTCGATGATATCTCGAACGTTGTGGTTTGGCGAAGTGCATTCGACGGAGAACACCGTTGAGGGAGACCACTGTAAGTCGTTCGCAAGTGCCGCCTACAAGCCAAGACAACCGCCTTATTTGCATCCAGGAAGTCCGTTGACCCAAAGGACGCGTAAATGCACTAGTACTACTAGTACACAATAGCGTCGTCCGTCCAGCTTAGTGTGGTGAGGTGGTTACTCGAAGAAGACGATGGAGAAGCAGAGTCAGCGAAGAGTGAAATGATGGTTGCTTCGTCCGTGCTGTGCGATTTGACGCCTCCATGCTTTGTGATTTGTGATAGAAGGGACATGGGAGTAGACTCTGTGCTCTATACTGTACATGCGTCCAAGCAAAGGAGCAAGAGGAGAGACGTTGCATTTTTCTATTCCTTCAACCAATCAATCAGGGAGCTTCGGTTCCATCTTTTTGGCTTTGGCAGCACCGTCCACAATGGTTCCCATCGATGCCAAAAGCTATTTTCACATTTGGCTACACATTGTGGATGCCCTTAACCGTACCACTTGGTTTTGCTCCTGTGTGCTATCTATACAAATCTCAATTATATTGATCTAAAAAATTATAGAATCAAGATTAGTAAAAAGGAGGTGATTTTGCCGTGCGGATGGCGGGGGAGGTTTCTTATTTTAGAGGACGTTGGGCTGGCGGTTTGCTAACATGTGGTCCCATGTGTCAGTGCTTTACCAAGCCGATCCGCGTCCCACATGAGGCAGAAGAACAACAGAAGCAACACGTGGTTAACTTGAAGAAGATGAGGGAGAAGCAGATTCAGCAACGAGTGAAATGATGGTTGCTTCGTCCCTCCAACTTCTTTTTTAGCATTATTACTTTGTCCCTCCAACTTAACTGCGGGAAAGGTGCAGCTTTGTGATTTGACGCCTCATTGCTCATTACTATGCCGGCGCCATGACTGGGCTGCTTCACCCCTGCTGCTCTGCACTGTATTTTGATATGGCACGTGGACCCGGTAGCATGATGTCCCACATGTAGGCGAACGGGACTAGAACATTTATGAAAGCGAGCGCTCCACTCTTACGACGGAGGAGTACACGACACGACGGCCCCGTGAACTGTCACTTGTACTGTATAGTAATATAGTTTTGTTGTTTCGCATGATCCATCGATACAAACCCGATTAAACAGGAAAGGGCGGTATTTTTCCCGCGCGGTAGATGATACTGACCATACATTTCAAAGGCAATTTTAATTTATTTAAACTGAAGAATTAACTAACAATATGATATCTAGTAAAACTAAAAACACATATGATTTATTGTGTTAGATTGTAGTAGTAGTGCTGTATTGCATAGTTGTTAGATGTAACATGCGAGAACGTGTAGAGATGTAGTTTTGGAGGGCCTACAGAGAGAAAAGCGTAATACGGTCACCGAACTTCAGAATACGCTCATTACGATCACTATATACATTTTGCGGTGATTATGCGGTCACTTGCTCATCGTTCAGCATCGGATTGCACTCTGTTAACCGGCTAAATAGTCTGCGTGGCACCATGTTGACTAGTTAAATTGACCACGTTCCTTGTGGGTCCCACATGTCAGTTCACATAGGAAAAAGGTCAGATAAACAGAAATTTATGCAGGCGCGACAAGACTCCAACCCGTGAGCGGGAATCACCTGGTTGTGTATGTGTCTGTCAGGGCCTGATGTGTGCGCATGCACCTATAGGTCGAGCACTTGAGCGTGAGTGTGTGTGTTGGTCGTGTGCTGTGTGCATGCATGTGTGCATGTGTGCGTGTGAGTGTTGCGTGTGTGCGTGGTTGCGTGTGTACGTGTGAGTGTTGCGTGCGTGCGTGGCTGCATGTGTTCGTGTGAGTGTTGCATGCATGCAGTTCGTGCGCATGCGTGCGTGTGTGTATAATCACCACACCAGCTCCTGTGTGTTAAAACAGACGGCTCAGCATACCAATACAAGGCCACTTGTCCGTTGTGCCCGCGATCATGACTTCGAACCACCGTCCAATATTTTTTTGTCGTTTGTTTTCATTCTTAGTAGCAAGATGCCCGTGCATTGCACGTAACATCAAGATGCATTTGTATGACTAGTTTATCTTGTGAGAGAAAAGGATGAATGAGGGAAGACCTTATTTGCAAATGTGGAGAGGTGTGTGGATACCTTTTTGCAAAATTTCCATAGTTTCCTTCCTATCCGTCAGATATAAATCGGATGGCCTATATTGCAGGATGGCAGGCTAACCATCATCACCAACTCTGTTTTTTATAAGAGTGTAGATGTAGATGTAGAGTAGATACAAGCCGACCGGTGGGCCCAATGGTAGTGAGATAATGTGATGCAACACTAGAGGTGCCACGTGGAGCGTTTAACTGGTCAACTAGTCGTGTCTTGAGCAAATACAGAGCTGTACGGTGAGCCCGTGACTGTATAATAACCACAAAATGTAAAGCGTGACCATAATGAGTGGATTCTGAATTCCAATGTACGTATCGTGCTTTTGCTCCAAATATAATGATCGTCACTGTATATATCGCGAGAGAAAGATGAAACATGCATGAATGTGCTGGGGGCTTACTTTTAGAGGACCTGGAGATAGTTTGTGTGCGTACGTGATATGGGCGTCGAGGGGGTGTATGCGATGGGGAGAGAGATGCTCTTCGTTTCTCTTTATTATGACTAACTTTATATATAGTATAAAAATATAGAAATTCACAGTGCGGAAAAAATATCATTGCGGCACCATGCAATGAAAATTAACGTTGTGTTGTATATATGTAGAAATTCTAAAATAATTTGTTGGCCTCACTTTATTCAAAAGGAATGTTGTATGCGAAATAAACGTGAAGAGAGGGCTTTTTAGATCAATGGGGTACGTGATGTAACATGTGTGAATGTGTAGTTGATGTATTTGGCAGGGCCTAGAGAGGTATGTGTGTGTATTACGTATTCGAGAGAGGCATGGATAGAGGGGCCGGCGAGGGAGGGGGCGTGGGAGAGATAGTACGAGAAATGAGAGAGAGAGACTAATATGATGTCACGACGAGAGATTCCCTTGAGTGTGTATATGCAAGGGCGAGGGGATAGAGGCACGAGGAGATTTTTTTTGTGGTGTCTGTGTTGGTATGTGTGGCTGTGAGAAGATAACGAGACCTGGGGGCAGAGGGTGTGTCACCGCGTGAGGTCCGGTGGGTCGAGGTGAGGCCCTTGGTTCGGTTCCGTCCTGCGCCACATTGGTCGGCCCATGACTTTAGGGAGATCCATGGATGACTTGTCGTACAAGACAACGATAGCAGAACTGTGAAGGACTCTGTGTCCACTGACAAAGCCGGCTAGGATTTGTAACCCTGGGTTCTCGGACTAAGGTAACCCCTTATCTCTTATACTACTATTCATCCAACCTAACTTTAAGGGGCATCCTACAGAATACTCTGCTAGAATCATACTTGTCGATTAGGAAGAGAGGTGTGAGACAATGCGTGAGAGATAGACCTAAAGATAATGTGCGTATAGGAGACACGTAGGCAGGTCTATGTACATAGAAAGGGTCGATGGGGATTGTGCGTGTGTATGCTTGTGAGAGGAAGAGTGCTTATGATAAAGGTTAGTGAAAACAGTCGTAAATGGTTACGAGAGGGAGGGAGGGTTATATCGAGAGCATGTCTGCGAGAAAGACACCTCGGGAGAGAGAGTGTGAGCATGTGTGAGAGACCACCAATGGAGAGTTAAACTACACGTAAAAGACTGATGTACACATTGATTAAAGATATAAATTGTATCCAAAATATTAGGACGGGATGATGATATTTGCAATTCGCGTAAGGAACGGTCATTGATCCATCAGACATCTAGATTCTATCGAATTTGAGCGTGTCTATGTTATTACTTGACATAATTGATCCACATAGTTAGTATTTCGAACTCCTGACAATGCATCGCTTTAGCAATCGAATATAAACGTGAGTATAGTTAGTGGTGTGTGTGTAAAGCACATTATACATACGAAAGTTACACAATGAACATTATAAATAGCTAGCTATGAACTAGCATACATTTGAATTCAACTTAAGGTGGTTTAAAAAAATCTAATTCAACATGAAGTCCATTCAATTATTTGAATTCGATATCATTGCATTTGTAAATCATACCTAAATTATGGGGGCACCAATCTTTGCTCTGATTTTGTACATAATAGCATGTATAGTCGTGTACAAAATAGATCCGAATTTAGCTCCTCCATTCCAAAATAATCATAGTTATAGGATTTTCAAGTGTCAAAATTTCAAAAAGAAGCGGATAATTTAATGAGGTTTTCAAACATACAAGGTCAAATTTAACGTTTTCAATCCTCAAAGTTCAAGAGTACTCTAAACGTGAATGCTTCTATTTCAAAATTTTGAACGAAGCACCAAAAGAGCCTCTACTCGCCCGAAACCGCGTGAGACCAATGTTTGGTAGTAGAAGGAAATTACTTTTCTAACTCCAACCCGTGAAACCTACCGGCCCGACGTGCAATGGTCTAAACCGGGGTAGGTTTGTTGCTTCATCTAGACGCCACGCAACCGCCTCCGAAAAACATTCATACACAATGGCCGCCTAAGCACACATACGCGCGACCGAAATCGCTCCCGCCCACTATTTGGGACACCTGGGATTACCATCCTACCCCCGACCCGCAGTAGGTCCGAAATTTGAGAGGGGGATAAAGTTTGTACTTTCCCCAAATTTCAAACAAGCGCGTCCGATCTGTTCAAAAAAGCCAAAAACCAGCGCGTCCCATACCGAAACATGGATCTCCCTTAGCTCCCCCCGCCCCCCGCCCGATTCCCCATTCTTACTCCATGGGCGCCAAATCTACCTCTCCACCAGCCGCGAAACCCCAGCGTCCTCCGTACGCCACCCCATTCCACCCATCAACCGCCGGCGCCGCAGCCGATACCCCGATGTCGTCGTCCACCACAACCTCAACGGCAACGCCCTCCACGGCTAGTAGTTGAAGCCGAGGCCGAGCCGTTCGTACCCGAGCCAGTTCAACCACGCCGTCCTGCGCCTCACCACTGCCGCTCCAACTTCGCCACCGTCCACCGCACCGGAGCTGTTCCTGCTACACCGTCCTTCACCGCCTCGGATCTGCTTCCCCTCCGCCGACATACGACCACAGCAACACAATCAACAATTTGGCCATGGGTTCGTCCAAGCCTGCAGCCTCCTCTGAAACATCGGTTCCCCTGGCAAAAAGAAGAAGATCGCCGCGACATGTGGAGGAGACCACGCCGGCAACTGAAAATGGTACTCCTCCTCCCTTATTCGTGCAAATCTTACGTGTCTGCTTGCACAGTATTCATCCCATAGAAGACACTAGTTGACCGCTTCTTCTTGATACTAGATGTTCCTAGTAACCCGCGATGCACAAGGTTTCTCCTCATATACTATTTCACCTTAGCTAGAGGTCCGTCGCCCCCCTGGATTTCAATTCCTGGTCAGTTGATTCCCAATTAACGGAATCATTCCCCAGCGTAACAGGCACTAGTCCGCCTATTACACCAGGGAAGCAGCGCCTCGGTGTTTATCTTACGGGCATGTGGGGCCTAGAGCTGCTGGCGCCTGATCTGGAGGTCGGCAGAGATTAAAGGGATGGCGTGGGGGCGCTGCCAAGCACGGCAGTGGTGTGGGGTCGAGGGGAGGGTGGGGCGGCAGACGCAGGGGTCTGGGCCGGTGGTCGCTGCGGTTCGAGAGAGATCGTCAACAGTGACTGGCGGGAGGTAGATGAAGGCCATCTGCCCGCTCCTTATAGATCGGACGGTTCATAAAACATCGACTGACCTATTTATTTTCAGTCGACTGTTATCTTGATAGGACCACATGTGGTGGTGTGCTGGAGGAGTACCTGCATTTCCTGTGCTCATATATTACAAAATCATATGGAGTAGAATCTAATTTTGTTTGCCATGCAATGTTGTAGAGCTATCATATGTCTCCTGTCATTTATTTTTTAGCCACCTGCTATCTGCTACTTTTACAGTGCACTAGTTCTGCACACACTTCACCCATACTCTCACTATTGTGTTTTTATGCAAGGGTATTTCAGACCCTGCCTTGACGGAAACAGAAAAGAGAAGAGAGAAGTCGCTCCAGCGTGGTATGCGGCTAGGCCAGACACGTTTCAAGACTTTAAAGGGTGTAGTGTCAGCAGATGGAGACGGGGAACGTAGCTCTGGAGTTGATGATCTCGCTCGCCGTGAACCACCATCCCAGGTACTTGCTTTAACTTCACGGTGTCATATGTGGTTGCATGTTGCATATGGTGTCTAGCTTGTATTCGAAAGGACGAATTCGGTCTTTATCAAGATAAGGAAAGATATTTTTTACATGAACCACCATCCCGGGAGCACCAGAAGACAAATAGCTAGTCAGGGCACTGGCCGAGCCAGTGACAAGCCCAACACAGACATGCATCACCTGGAAGCCAACTAAAAAGCCACGATGGTGGTGAAGCAGCCCGCCTCCCACCAGGCTCTCAGGTCCTAGATGATCATGCTCACCACTCCAGCCTGATGTCTAGCTTGTATTGCTTCCAATTTGGCTAAATTGCATCTGCTTAGCTTACACACTATACCTTTGAATATGACATGCCTTCCTGTTTTTGGTACATACTAGTACATCTGTCTATTAACCATGTTCTTACATCAAACTAATGTTCTTGTGTATCCCTCATCAATCACTTATGATGAGGCAGTCAGGCGAGTGGACTACTATGATAAAATATCCTCATTTAAAGAATGCAGCGTCAGCCTCCCACATGATTCTCAAGAAACAGCAAGGCTAGATGAAGATAGTGAACGTAGCTCTATAGTTGATTACCGCATTTCCCCTACACTAGCATCGCAGCTGCTTGCTCTAACTTGGCAGCGTGATATGTGGTTGCATGTTGCATATGGTGTCTAGATTGTAATTCTTCCAATCTGGTTAAATTGCATGTGCTATTCTGCTTAGTTTATATATTATACCTGTTAATGTGACATGCCTTTCTGTTTTTAGTACATAGTACATCTGTCTAGTAAGCATGTCCTTACATAAAACTATTGTTTTTTTGTATCCCACATAAATCAATATTACGAGACACCTTTAGTATATGCAGTGTGATATTAGTTGCATCTTTCATATGATTTATAGCATGCGCTGCTTCTAATTTGTTGAAATGCCATTTATGATGGCACGCTTTTAACTTGGCAGAGTCATATTGGTTGCATCTTTCATGTGGTGTCTAGCTTGCATTGCTTCTTATTTGTTGAAATGGTTTCTGCTTAGTTTACACAAAAAGTTGTGAATATGCCATGCCGTCCTGTTTTTCGTATTATTCCATCCTGGAATCATGTGTTTGCCTTACATCAAAGTAGTGATTGTCACTATCATGCACAAATGAGTTCTGAAGAGTGAATTTTATTGCTTTTTCTTGTCGGATTTACTTGACAATTCAAAATCAATAAAGCAGAAGGAAGTTAGCAAGGCAGCGGATGAAGGTGCTCCTTCCAAACGGAGGGCCTCTATAGATTCTACTCCTCCATCCCGCCAAGATGATTTCCAAGACAACACATGCGTAGACACTCAACGTAGCTGTGTTGGTGATGAGCACGTCTCCCCTAGTGCACCATCACAGGTGCTCCCTCAAACTTGGCACTATTATATGTGGTTGCATGTTATGTATGATGTCTAGCTTGTATTGCTTCTAATTTTGTTGAATTTCATCTGCTTACTTTACACATTATACTTGTGACTAAGACACGTGTTCCTATTTCTAGAACATACAATATCTGTCTATCACACCATGTTCTTACATCAAAGTACTACTGTTGTGTAACCTGCAACAATCACTTATCATAAGACATGTTTGACTTGGGAGTGTGATATAGGTTACATCTCGCATTCTTTTCTAGCTTGTACTACTTCTAATTTGTTGAAATGGCACTTATGACGAGACAATTTTAACTTGGTAGAGTGATATTCGTTGCATCTTTCATATGGTGTCTAGCTTTCATTGCTTCTAATTTGTTGAAATGCCTTCTCCTTAGTTTACACATCATAAGTTGTGAATATGCAATGTTGTGAATATGCAATGGCACTAACGACGAGAGACCTTTAACTTGGTAGTGTGATGTTGTTTGCATCTTGCATATGATTTATTTCTTGTACTGCTTCACATTTGTTTAAATGGCATTTATGATGAGACACTGTTAACTTGGCAGAGCGACATTTGTAGCATCTTTCATATGGTGTCTACCTTCCATTGCATTGCTTCTAATTTAGTGAAATGTCTTATGCTTAGTTTACATATCATAGTTCTGGTTATCTCATGCCGTCCTGTTTTTCGTACGTATTACATACTCCTATCATGTGGTTGTCTAACATCAAAGTTCAGTTTGTATGTATCACGCATCAATTTGTTCTGAAGAATTAAATTGTTATTCGTTTTTCTTGTCGACTTGACTTAACATGGCACAAAGAAAGAGGAAGCAACATAGAACGACAAGGAGAGGGAAGCGGAAGAATCCCGCAGATTCTGCTGGTACTGATGGTGCAATAGAAGGTCAAAGTCCAATGGAAAATTGTACCGACAGGGTATCCCGTGCTACACGAGCTGCAGAACAAGCTAAACAGAAACAAATAGCTGCCACCAAACAAGCAGAGACAACCCTAGTTGTTGCAAAACCTTCCACAGTACCACCAGCTGCATGATTTACTCGTTGGTCAACTTAGCTAGCAGCACGTTCCCAAGCTCCCTTGCCACCTGGCACTACTTTCGAAGAACTCTTGACACAAGATGAGTTGGCAAGATCAGATGAACTTTTTGAGCTTCAACAGCAATAAGGTAGTTGCTGGAGTCAAGTTACAGTTGCATGCTTCTTTATATGTAGTCTCAAGTTTGATGTACACTAACACTTCCTATGTTCGTTGTTGGACTAGGACCTAGGCGCAAGAGGAAACAAACATCAGGGATAATGCTCGATAGGTTAACTAAATCTAGAGGAGGAAGAATGGAGATCCATTTTGAGGCAGGTTTAGAAAGGCCACGTGATGCTACAGAGTCAGCGAAGTTAGTATCAGAGGCAGCGGTTGCCGTTAGGTGTCATGTACGTATCCTCCCAACATGGGTTCAGTACAGGATTGACAAATACGAAACCCAGTTCAACACCTTCCTCGACCATTTATCTGTAAGTATGGTTATGTATGGAAACTAGTAATATCGTCTTGCTCTGTCCAATACTTTGTAGGTTGCTGATAATGAGACTCCCATAATTTTCAACAAATGAGGTTCAAGTTGGGTAGCCAAGGTGATGCAACCAGACAAGCTTGCACCCATGTTTTCAAGTCTGCTCTGTGACAGTATCGGTATAACTTGAGGAAAACTCACTTTGAAGGCAAGGCTAACAGTGAACTTGCCCAAACATCTCCAGTGGAAAATATATCGGATGAAGACTGGAGGGGCCTTGTTAAACAGTGGTCTGATCCGAAGTATTAGGTACATTATATATATATGTAATCAGATCACATGTTGAAGTCCTATTTATTCATGTGCCACACAAATCTATCTTCTTGTAGGTGAACTATTCAAAGAACAAGGCCAACCGTACGAAAGTGAAATTCCAACAGATGACAGGATCTCGTAGCTATATTGCACACTACGACGCTCTTGTAATTAGCTACTATTTCACTCTTTTGGCTGTACCATATTATCAGATCTTGTTCCACATGTAGAGGAAAGCCCGCAAGGACCAAAAAGTACCTGAACCAAATGCTATGGAAATCTTTAAGGACTGTCACACCAGCAAGACAAAGGGCATGACTACACCAGTCAAAGACACTGTTGTAAGTCCTTAATCCTCATGCCTTTTATATTAACTACTACTTACTCTGACTTGTGCATTGAACTGCATTTTTGCAGCCAATGTCTATTACTCTTTTCAATTTTATAAACAATTGTCTTAGCGTATCATTGCACCTTACAAGGTTTAAAAGAGAGGAGTGATGTTCCTTTGATCTTGACCTGTAATCTAGTTCCGTGCTGGACTTGCCCACACAACGTTACAATTGCCTGTTTGTCTGTTCTCAGTTGTTTTGTGATATGAATGATGTCATACTATGCTTACCGTAATATAAACTTTGTCTCTTTATCCTTAGCTGTGAATACAATGTGAAGAAATAGACAATACATTAGCCATGGTACATGGTCATATGTTTGGAACCTGGTTTTATTATGTACTTTGCAGTAAAATACAACTAATATTTTACATGGGTTCACCAGAATAAGTTCTGTATATAGACCAAAGCTATTTTGTTTGGTTTTGCTGCCTCCTTAATATCTTCTTTCTGGTACTACTAATGTAAATACTCAACTTTTCAGCAAGCTATGGAAAAAATGGTGGAACCGCCACCTTCTGAAGGTGGCGAGGCAACTATAACCGCAATGTCAGCTCTTGCTGCAGTGGGTCCGTACCTGTCCACTAACAGTGCCAAAAGCACGTTCCTGCGTAATACTGGGTTGGTTGTTAAGGCAATCTAGTCCAAACTGCCTCATGATCAAGATATGCAAGCTCAAAACAATGTTATATCTGCGCTCCAGACACAAGTCCGTTCCCTAACAGAGACCCTCTGTGAAACAAGGACAGACATTGTTCGATGATGTCAAGATATGCAAGGTTTTGAAACCATACTATTAGACATTTGCTATGTTGTTCAGGAGCCTAGGAGAAATGAAGGCGAAGGTTATGGTGCTCCATCGGACAATATAGCATGAAAACGTAAGAGTCAGGTCAAATGAACTGAGCTTCTGAACTTCTGGTGGTGCATTTATCTGCCAGACTGTTAACTTTTATGCCAACCTTCCTTTTGTTTTATAGTTGTAATTTGTTTTTTTGCGATACAAAATTTGTTATTAACGTGCAGCCACTGGCTGAAGAAAACAGCAAGCCATTTTTGTATAGTGTAGGGTGTTCCCTATATTTGCACTGGTGGCGATCTTTGATGCCCAGTGGATGTAATCTGTGCAATCGCCTTAATAGCCTAGTGTTAGTTTCAGGCTTATTTATTTCCTAGTCTTCTTTTTCCATGGTTTGCTAGTGGCGGCAACAACCATGGGCCATATAGGGACCGTGGTAACCTTGACCCTGCTACGGGACGTAGGATCCATGGGCCTCCTACCGGCCGTATTTAAATGGGCCTCCAACACGGCCGTAGAATCGGTGGGCCTCGGGCCGTTGGATAAATGGGTCTACATGGGCCGTAAACAGGGGTAATTGGTATCGGCCCAGCACGGTAATGGGCCGTTAACAGGCCGGAGGTCAGCAAAGGCTTAATTCTCACAGGCATAACGGGTTGCTAATGGGCCAGAACATAGGACGGGCTGGACACGGTGCAACGTGTTAACAGGCCAGAAACGGGCCGACTCTCGCCACGGGCCGTATTTGGCCCATTAGGGGAACAAGCCAGTAATGGGTCGGAAGTCATCGAGGGCCGGAAAGGAGCCCAAGAACGTCTGGGCCGTCAATAGGCCGAAAGCTAACACGGGGTGGAAAAGGCCCATGTGAATCGTGGGCCGTTAATGGGTACAAAGAAATTTATTGTTCATTATGGGCTAGAATCACCGTGGGCCTCTAAAGGGCCTAAAGATACGAAGGACTCATATGGGCCGAAAGACGTCGTGGGCCATACATGGGCCGAAAGTGAAACGGGCTGGTACTATATTCGACGGCCCACATGACGTTGTTGGGCCGATTTCGGGTAGGCCCTAGCAGGCCGTGTCGGGGGGGATGAACCCCGGGCAGGCAACGGAACCCGGATCCTTTTCAAAAACAACGGGGCCAGCATCGCCCCTCAAGCCGGCTCGCGCTTGGCCGGGTCGCTCAACCCGGCCAAGCCCCTCGACCCGGCCTAATCCTCGACCCGTCCGGACTCCTCAACTCGGCCCCAACAACCAGCTCGAGACAGCTGAGCCTGGCGCACCAAGACTTCTCCAACAAGCCAGCTCCCCCCTTGGCATGTTCTCCAACTCAGCCAAGGGTCAGTGGCCGTCCCATCTCAGTCGTACGATGGGACGAGTCTCCACCAACTGATGACCAAAGCCACAGTGCCCCGCACATGCCTCTGGTCAGCCGGGCGAGGCAACAGTGCCCCCCACCTACCCGCTGACCAGGGCCGGCATGGCAACAGTGCACCCGTCGTCACCCATGACGCTAGCAAGCGGCAACCTGACGGAGCGCCACTGTAGCCGACTCAACCCGGCCACTCCCTGACGATCGACAAGACGACGCACAGTACCCCTAGGTGCGCGGGGCCCGCGCCCGGTGAACCCGGCGAGACCTGGTACCCGGCGGGTCAGCACCGGGTTCCTGGACGCTGACAACCCGGCCCTACAGCCTTGTAACATTACCATTGTACCCCTGGGGGGTCGACCTATAAAACCCCCCAGGAGCCCTCATGCATACGGGGAACCTCTTTCACTCGCACAGGCGATCACTCACACACACACCTGGCAAGCAACACCGGAGGAGAGGGAGCTGCCTAAGCCCTGGCCAGCCTTCCTTCTTCCTCCATACAGCTCTAGGAGCAACCCTTTACTGTTACATATAAACCACACTCGGCAAGACTAGGTGTGTTATCTCTCCGGAGAGCCCCGAACCTGGGTATGTCTTGCGTCCCGCGCTCGCTCATGCCGACCTCGCCTCTGGAGCCCACCAGTGCCCTCGAGCCTCCTCCTCTCTTTAGCCATCCCTTGGCATCTGCCGTGCGCCCACCACGACAGTTGGCGCCCACCGTGGGGCAGCTCGAGGTCCTGGCCGGGAGCATGCTTCAGACGGGGCTCCTCTTCGACTCCGACGAGCCCGTCATGCTGGCGGACGACATCATCGAAGCACTCGCCGCCTCCTTCGCCGCGCTGCGCATCTCCGACCCGCCTACGGCCGATGAGTACCCCAGCGAGGCACTTGACTTTTCCGACTCCCCCCTTTCCCTCGGCGGCACTCCCGCCGGGGCGATGGACCTCTACGTGGAGGTTTTCATCACCGACACCGGCGTCGCTTCCTCGTCCAGCGCGGCGAGGAAGGCCGCTGAAGCCAGGGCCACAGCGGAGTGGGCCAGCCCGCCCAAGCCACTGCGCGCCACGATGCAGAGCCTTCGTGTCCCCATCAGCACAGACATCGACGCCTCTGACATCGCCAAGGCCCGGACTCACTTCGACGAGGACCACCAGCACCTGCTGGACCTCACCGAGACACTGACTGCCACGCAACGCCGCCTCGACTCCACTCAGCTGGAGCGCAACGCCGCCTACGGCTTCATGCCGGACGCGCCCGAGCCAAGCCGGGTCGCCGACGTGCGGGCCCGGGGTAGCGCGATCGGGCACGCCTTCGGCGCCGTCCCTCCCGTCTACGAGACTCCCATGAAGAACATGCGCGCTGCCCAGGCAGCCGCGGTCGGCCTTGACCAGCTCGCAGGTGAAGAGCTGCAGGACCGCCTCAAGAGGGTGAATGACCTCCTCGCTGCGGCCAACGCACAGCAGGACCGCGTCAACCAACTCACCAATCCGGCCGGATCCGGCTCCACCTGCGTCGTTGGACCCGACAACTTCCAGCACACGGCATCCTCGCCACCCGGCGAGGCGCACTCCGGCCGCACCTAGACCCGGTGCAACCCCGCTCCAACGACCGCCGGCGGCTTGGGGGACGAGCCGGCCTTGGAGGCCCGACGCCGACTCGACCCTCTACTCCAACCCAGCCGATGTCCGACTGCAGGCGACCCCCCCCCCCGCGGCACGGTCACCGACCGGCTGGGCCAGCGCGCCATCGACGACACCGACGCCCGTCACTGCCTTGACCGACTCGCCCTCTTCCAAGAGCTGGAGGAGACTGGCCCCGTCGGGCCGGCATGCTTCGGGCCACGCATCCGGGGTGAGCCCTTTACTAAAGGGTTCACGCTCCCCCGCGACACCCCCAAGTACAACGGCACCGTGAAGCCGGAGGATTGGCTCACCGACTACACCACCGCCATCGGCATCGCTGGCGGTAACCGCCGCCTCGCCGTACGCTACGCGCTCCTCATGCTCCAGGGGTCGGCACGCACCTGGTTAAACAGTCTGCCGGAGGGCAGCATCAATGCGTGGGTCGACTTCGAGCAAGCCTTCGTCCGCAACTTCACCGGCATGTACACGCGACCCGGCTGCCCCAGTCAGCTCGCCATGTGCGTGCAGGGGCCGGCGGAGGCCGGCCGCGAGTACCTCGCACGATCTACCGAGCTCCGGAACAGCTGCGAGGGCGTCCACGAAGTCCAAGCAATCCAATACTTCGTCAACGGGTGCCGGGACGGCACCCTCCTCAAGCACAAGCTCTTGCACTCCGAGCCGGCCACCATGGCCACGCTCATGGTGACGGCGGACAAGTATGCAAACGCTGACTCCGCCATGAATATCCATGTGGCGCTGGACGAAGCCGGCAAAGCTAAGCCGCCAACCCCCCTCCAAAGCCGGCCGGCGAAGGCAGCCGGCAACAGCACAACCAGCAGAACAACAAGCGCAAGGCCGATCAGCCGGCCCAGCGCTACGACAACCGGCTCATCGCGGCCGCCGAGCAGGCGCCCGCGGCCGACCCGGCCGCCAAGCGCCGGTAGACCGGCAAGACGATGTGGCAACCCGCCATGAGTTTCAAGGAGATGCTCGACGCCCCCTGCAAGCACCACAGCGGCGCGAGGCCGTCCACGCACACGCTTCGGCAGTGCGCCATCACCAAGCGCATCCTGAGGGGCGACATCCCGCCTCCCCGGCCCCAGCTCCAGGGCGAGACAGCCGCCTCCGCCCCCTCCGCCGCCGCTGGCTAGCGGAGCGATGCGTGACGACGCCTACTTGGCCTAGAATGTGACCTATGTCTTCTTCACCAGCCTCGGCGACGACAAGCGCAGCGAGCGCCTCCTTTGGCAGGAGGTGAACACCGTCATCCCGGCCAAGACAGAATACATGCACTGGTCAGAGCGCCCGGTCACCTGGACTCGGGAGGACCACCCAGCCGTCATGCCGAACCCGGGTGGTTACGCCCTCGTCCTCGATCCCACCATCGTCGCGCCTCGGTGCACGTGCAAGTTTTCTCGGGTTCTCATCGACGGCGGCAGCAACATCAACATCCTCTACCGCGACACCATGACCAAGCTCGGCCTCGAGGCCAAGGACCTGGAGCCAACCCGGACGATCTTCCACGGCATCGTTCCCGGCCTCTCCTGCTCCCCGATCGGCCGCATCCGGCTCGACGTCCTGTTCAGCGACAATAGCCACTTCCGACGCGAGCCGATCTGGTTCGAGGTGGTGGACCTGTCCAGCGCATACCATGCGCTGCTGGGCCGGCCCGCGCTCGCCAAATTCATGGCGGTTCCCCACTACGCCTACCTGAAGATAAAGCAGCCGGGTCCGAAGGGCCTCATCACCGTCACCGGTGACTACCGCAAGTCCATAGAGTGCGCCCAAGATGGCGCCAAGCTGGCCGAGTCGATGGTCGTAGCCGAGGAGCGGCGCTAGTTCGACCGGATCATCGCCTTGGCCCAAGAAGCGTCGATCGCGCCGATCCCGGCTGAGCACCCGGCTGACGAGGCCTCGTTCAAGCCCTCCAAGGAGACCAAGAAAGTGAAGCTGAACCTGGAAGACCCCAGCTGCAGCAAGTACGTTGTCGTGGGCACCCGCCTCGACAGCAAATAGGAAGGCGAGCTCGTCGACCTCCTCCGTGAGAATCATGATATTTTCACATGGACCCCAAAGGACATGCCGGGTATCCCGAGGAAGTACTCCGAGCATGAACTCCACGTCCGCAAAGATACCAAGCCCGTCCGTCAACCCCTGCGACGTTTTTCCGAAGAGAAGGACCATCGGTGAAGAGGTCGCCAAGCTTTTGGCGGCCGGCTTCATAATGGAAGTGTTTCACCCCGAGTGGCTAGCCAACCCAGTCCTCGTCCTGAAGAAGAACAAGACCTGGCGCATATGCATCGACTACACCAGCCTAAACAAGGCCTGCCCCAAAGACCCGTTCACCCTCCCGCGGATCGACCAAGTCATCGACTCCACTGCCAGGTGTGAGCTCCTGTCCTTCCTGGATGCTTACTCCAGCTATCATCAGATCAAGCTGGACCCGGCCGACGCCCTGAAGACGTCCTTCATCATGCCCTTTGGGGCGTATTGCTACATCACCATATCGTTCGGCTTGAAGAACGCCGGCGCCACCTTCTAGTGCTGCATGCAAAACTGCCTGCTGCCGCAACTCGGCCGCAATATCCACGTCTATGTGGACGACATCGTGGTGAAGACCAAGCAGCACCTCACACTCCTCGACAACCAGAAGGAGACCTTCGCCAACCTACACGAGTACAAGGTCAAGCTCAACCCGGAAAAATGCGTTTTCAGTGTCCCGGCCGGAAAGCTACTCGGCTTCCTCATCTCGGAGCGTGGCATTGAGGCAAACCCGGAGAAAATCAAGGCCATCGAGCGCATGCGCAAGCCGGCCCGGCTACGTGACGTCCAGAAGTTCACCGGCTGCTTGGCCTCGGTCAGCCGGTTTCTCAGCCGGCTGGGCGAGAGGGCCTTGCCCCTATATCAGTTGATGAAGAAGACGACGCCATTCGAATGGAACGACCAGACGGATGAGGCTTTCCGGGATCTCAAGCGCATGCTCTCCACCGCACCAGTCCTGGCCGCACCGGTCGAGAAGGAGCCGCTGTTGCTCTATATCGCCGCAACCTCGCGGTCGGTCAGCACAGTGATGGTGGTCGAGCGACCAGAGAAGGACAAGGTCCAAGCCGTCCAATGTCCCGTCTACTACCTGAGCGAGGTGCTCTCCGCCTCGAAGCAGAACAACCCGCACTACCAGACGATGTGTTACGGCGTGTACTTCACCGCCAAGAAATTGAAGCAGTACTTTCGAGAGCATGTCGTCACCGTGGTCAGCACGGCCCCTCTCGGTGAAATCATCGGGTGCCGGGATGCCTCTGGCCGGGTCACCAAGTGGGCGCTTGAGCTAGCCGGCCACACCATTCTCTACGAGCTCCGCACTACGATCAAGTCCCAGGCTTTGGCCGACTTCCTTGTCGACTGGACCGAGACCCAGTACCTGCCGCCACCACCGGACTCGACGCACTGGCGCATGAACTTCAACGGCTCGAAGATGCGACTCGGCCTAGGGGCCGACATCGTGCTGTCCTCCCCCAAGGGTGACTGGCTCAAGTACGCACTGCAGATCCACTTCGACGCCTCCAACAACGTCGCCGAATACGAAGCCCTTGTGCACAGCCTCCAGGTTGCCAATGAACACGGCATCCGGCGCATCCTGTGCTACGGCGACTTGGACCTGGTGGTGCAGCAGTGCTCTGGCGAGTGGGACGCCCACGAGTCCAACAATGGCAAGCTACCGCTTCCTCGTCCAGAAGCTGTCCGGATTCTTCGCGGGCTGTCAGTTCCTCCACGTCCCGCGCGCAGAAAATGAGGCGGCCGACACACTCGCCAAGATCACCTCGTCCCGACAGTCCATTCCGTCCGGCATCTCCCTCGAGCACCTACACAAGCCATCCGTCAAGCCGTCTCCGGACTCCGAGTCCATCCACGTCCCAGGCGACCCGGCCGCGCCTCGACCCGACCCGGGGACTGCTCCACCCGACCCGGCTGCGCCACAACCCGGCCCGGGGACGGTTGAACCCGCCCCGGTGGCTGCGGAACCCGGCTCGGGGGCTGCCGCCCCAGAACCCAAAAAGGTGGCCGTCTTCGCCGTGGCGACGGCACCATCCTGGGCACTGCCCATCTCGGAGTTCCTGGAGAACGGGGTCCTTCCCATGGACGAGATCGAAGCCCGGCAGGTGCAGCACAGGGCGTCCGCCTACAACATCATCAACAACAAGCTCGTCAAGCGCAGCTCCACCGGCGTATTCCAATGCTGCGTCGAGCAAGACATGGGCATTGAGATCCTCCTCGACATACACCAGGGCGAGTGCAGGCACCACGCCGCCTCGCGGTCCTTGGTGGCCAAGCTTTCCGCTGTGGTTTCTACTGGCCCACGGCCCTCGAAGACGCAGAGTCACTCGTCCTCAAGTGCGAGGGATGCCAGCGCTTCAGCAAGCGCAGCCACCAGCCGGCGTCGGCACTCCGGACCATCCCGATCGCCTGGCCATTCGCGGTCTGGGGACTCGACATGGTGGGGCCCTTCAAGACCGCTCGAGGTGGCTTGACACATTTGCTGGTGGCGGTGGACAAGTTCACCAAATGGATCGAAGCAAGGCCGATCAAGAAGCTGGATGGGCCAACGGCCGTTCGATTCATGAAGGACATCGCGGTGCGCTACGGCATGCCGAACAGCATCATCACGGACAATGGCACCAACTTCACCAAGGTCGCACTCGCGCAGTACTGCTCCGTCTCCAGCATCCGCCACAACCTGGCTTCCGTCGCGCATCCGCAGTCCAACGGCCAGGTCGAGCGGGCCAACGGCATCATCCTATCTAGCATCAAACCGCGAGTCGTCTAGCGGCTCATCCGTTCGCCCGGCAGTTGGCTTGACGAGTTGCCGGCCGTCCTCTGGAGTCTCCGCACCATGCCAAACCGGTTGACCGGGTTCACCCCGTTCTTCCTTGTCTACGGAGCAGAAGCCATCATTCCAACCGACGTCGAGTTCGACTCCCCCCGCGTCATGATGTACATGGAAGCCGAAGCCAAGGAAGCCCGCGAAGACGGCGTCGACCTGCTCGAAGAAGCATGTCTCCTAGTGCTCAGTCGCTCAACCTTCTACCAGCAAGGCCCGAGGCATTACCACAGCAAGAAGATCAAGCCCCTCGCTTTCCGGGAGGGAGACCTCGTCCTTGGGCTCGTCCAAGAGCAGACCGGCCAGCACAAGCTGTCCTCCCCATGGGAGGGCCCCTTCATCGTCAGCAAGGCGTTGTGCGATCGCAACGCGTACTACCTCATCGACGCCCGCAAGGCAAACTAGCGCAAGAGGGACACCACCGGCGAAGAAACAACCCGGCCATGGAATGCAGAGCTCCTCTGCCCGTTTTACAGTTAGCCGTGTGCATGTATGTATCACTGCCTTTTGTAATCATCTGAAAACTATGGGATCCCCGAACGACGCTCGGGGGCTGTCCTTTCCCGACCAAGCTATTGTGTCTCCTACAATTGTGCATTACTTTCCTCTTAAACCAACCCGACCACCAGGTCAACTCGCTCGACCCGGGGGCTCGGGGGCTGACCGGCTTAGCCACCCGTTGTTTTCCTTAGCGGCTCCTGACGCATCGGATTGCCACGACCTCTCACTTGGCTCTAGGCCGCAGAACCGGCTTCGGTTGTTGGCTGGCAAGCACATGAGACCAATGCACCAGCGCGCCACGAACACTATGTCAGGAACCGCCGGGTCGCCCAACCCGGGCCTGCCACTTTAAGTTGTTGCACGACCGGCTGATCGCCAACCCGGCCCTGCCGGATCACCGCCAGCCGGCCCAGTGGGTGTTTCACTCACGCTCAATGTTTCAAAAG